>NW_027817166.1:0-2667 GCF_054177405.1 Leptonychotes weddellii | reverse complement strand
AGCTTTGGAGGCGGAGAGTGAATATGGCGGCCTTCCAATCTCTGCCTCAGAGTAGCCGAGAACTCGGGGCCCCGCTCCTCAGTGAGCCCCCAGAGAAAAGCCGTCAGTCACTCCCGTCTCCCCGGTCTCCGGCCGCACTCCGTGCTCACCGGGCCTGTGACCGCGCATTTCTATCTCTGGCACCCGACCCTGGGTGGAGTCTCCAAACCCAGCAGATCCCTGCGGTGTGCTCCCACGCCGCTCCTCCTGGGGGAAGAAGGTGACTCTCCCCGGATCTGCCGCTTATTGGGTCCCTGCTGGAGGAGCAGTGGCCCAACTGTGCTGCGGATCATGGTTTATGACAACCCTGAGCTGAGAGCCCGCGCCTGGCCTCCGTCTCTGCAGCCGGCCTCCCCGCTCCAATACCTGGGAGCTCTGCCGCACTCAGGCACCCCCGGTCTTTCTGTGACCCCGAGGGTCCTGAGACCACACTGTCCCATGAGGGTTCCACCCCCCTCTTAGCCACTGGAGTGACGTCCCTCAGCATAGTGGACTTCTAAAAGTTCCGATTTTGTGCTCCGCTGCTCTATCACTTGCCAGAAGCGGCCAACGGAGGCCCCTCCCCCGCCGTCTTTCCTCCCGAATATCGCCTCAGATTCACTTCTCCGCACGTCCTACCTTCCAGAAAGTGGTTGCTTTTCTGTTCAGAGAGTTGTTGCTATTCTTTTCTTCGATCTCCTGTTGAGCTTGTAGGTGTTCAGAATGGCTTGATCCCTATCCACCTGAATTCCTGAGAGCAGACGAAATCCAGGTCTCCTACTCCTCTGGCATCTTGCTCCGCCCCTCTCTGGATAGGATTCTAATAAGTGATTGGATTTGAATAACTTTTATGTCTTCTTCTTAGTCCATCTTTTTAATATTATATAATGCTATGAATTATTGTCCTTAATGCTATATTGATTTGGCAATATGTGAAACAAACTTTCTGAATTTGTGGTAAGGAATAATGTTGTGGATGGGGAAAAGGGAAGAGGATTCTAATCTAGAAAATATCAATATTATAGTATAGTAGTATAATTTAAGTTGATCTCAACTAACTAATAAAAGGAGTCAAGAAAATGCCAGAAGCCATATTCTTTTTTAAAAAATAGGTGAATTTCCTCCTCAGCAAGCAAGCACAGGTGGAAACAAGTTGATACTATGCCTTATAAAAGGTTAAACAACAAAACTGAAGCATAAACCCTTACCTAGGTCACATGTGGGATAGATGCCCATAGAGCCAATCATTTTTTAAACTTTTTATTTATTTATTTTTAATTCCAGAGTAATTAACATTTAACAGTTCTGTACATTTTCATCGTGATAAGGGTACTCTTAATCTTCACTTATTTCACCCATCCCCTGGTCCACCTTCCTTCTGGTAACCATCTGTTCTCTATAGTTAAAAGTCTTGTTTGGTTTGTCTCTCTCTCTTTTTTCCTTTGTTCATTTGCTTTGTTTCTTAAGTTCCACATATGAGTGAAATCGTATGGTATTTTTCTTTCTCTGATAGAGCCAGTCTTTACAATCTATTCTCTTAGCCATTCAGCTACTTTTCTTTGGAGAAAAGGAAATTTTTAGGAATTTTTCTTTGGAAAACATGTTACATATTTGAAAAAACATCTTGCCAGAATTAAATCCCAAAAGAAAATTTTCACCTGGAATCTTATATAAGAAATATAGTTCTCTGTGTTCCTTACAACAGCTTTGTGATGAATGACAAACTCACTTCCACATGGCAATTTCTTACAATAGAACTTAGCAAAAGCAAAGGATGAACCATTAGAAAGGACCTTGGAGAGGATACTGCATGGAACTATCCACTTTTTATCTAAGTACACAATATTCTGCTAATCTATTTCAATCTAAAGGAAGAATTTAGAGTTGAATTGCTGGTCTTTTTGACCATCTTCCCTAAAGATCACAGTCTCAGACCCTCTTTTGATATAGCATGACAGTCCATTCAAGAATATACCCTGTGAATTTTTCAAGTGTTGTGTTCTATATTGCTGAAGAAAGATTCACCCATATTGTCTATAAAACAGAAATTGGAAATGGGGAGCATTAACATTTTTTTGACAATTATATTTGCAAGTAATAATTGGCACATAAATTAGCAAGAGGTTACTTTCTTGAAGTCATTTTATATACAACACATGTGTAAATAATCTATTCTCTGAAGAAGTGGTAGAGAAAGTGGTAAATAATTTTATTTTATTTTATTTTTTTTAAAGATTTTATTTATTTATTTGAGAGAGAGAGAATGAGAGACAGAGAGCATGAGAGGGAGGAGGGTCAGAGGGAAAAGCAGACTCCCTGCCGAGCAGGGAGCCCGATGCGGGACTCGATCCCGGGACTCCAGGATCATGACCTGAGCCAAAGGCAGTCGCTTAACCAACTGAGCCACCCAGGCGCCCCGAGAAAGTGGTAAATAATTTTAAAGGAAGATCGTAACAAAAATATCTTGTCAGACACTTCAATTTGTCAAAATAACATTTAGCTCATTTATCTTAAAGATAGTTGGCAATAGTTACTCATCTTAGACTAGACTGATTTAATCCATTTGCACTCATTCTTAATTTTACATCTGTAATCTTCTAGAATGGTTTATGCTCTAGCTGCTTTGGCTTCCTTATTTCCTGATGGTGC
>NW_027817165.1:0-277 GCF_054177405.1 Leptonychotes weddellii | reverse complement strand
GTACTGTTGTTATGTAGGAGAATATCCCTGTGCTTAGAAAATACACACTGGAGTCTTTATGTATAAAGAACGATGAGGTATAAAGTCTATGCTTAAATCAGTCAGGACAAGTTATATACAAGCATATATACATACCCATGCATGTGTGAATAACATATAACACGCATACATATATAATCCTACGTTATGTGTTTCTATCTATACATTCTTGCGATATGCATGCAAATGGTTGTGTGTATAGATTTATATATCTCCCCATGATATGAAATAATTTTAT
>NW_027817164.1:0-277 GCF_054177405.1 Leptonychotes weddellii | reverse complement strand
GGTTCAGCTTGACACCATCTCCATGACGAGCCTTGAGCAGCCTTCCACAGCCACGCGCAGAGTCAAAAATGAGAAGCGATGCATGACACAAACTCTACATGATTAAAATTATCCCACCCCCACCTCTATGACAAAACATAAGTGCCAACATATAGTGGCTTAATTCAGTGGTTCTTGATGTGTGGTTCTGGCTCCCTGCATCCCTTTCAAAGGTTTTGCAAAGTCCAAACTATTTTCTTCACACTTGTTTGCTGTGTGGACATGTATATTGAGCACA
>NW_027817163.1:0-277 GCF_054177405.1 Leptonychotes weddellii | reverse complement strand
GGGACAGAATATTTCCTAGTGTAGTAAGAGTATTACCTATGCATACACTTCGCCTAAAATTGACTCAGCCTTGTCATTTCCTTAGCACATAGAAAACTATTCTCTGGAGATCAAATCATAATTTCACAGCATTTGCCAGATATGTTTTAAAACTCCTGCATTATTGGATAATACAAAATTTATAACTTTTTTTTTTTTTAAGATTTATTTATTTGACAGAGAGAGAGACAGCGAGAGGAGGAACACAAGCAGGGGGAGTGGGAGAGGGAGAAGCAGG
>NW_027817162.1:0-277 GCF_054177405.1 Leptonychotes weddellii | reverse complement strand
GCTCGATCCCAGGACCCTGGGATCATGACCTGAGCCGAAGGCAGACGCTTAACGACTGAGCCACCCAGGCGCCCCCCCTTTTTTTTTTTAAAGATTTTATTTATTTATTTGAGAGAGAGAATGAGACAGAGAGAGAGAGCACGAGATGGGGGAGGATCAGAGGGAGAAGCAGACTCCCTGCTGAGCAGGGAGCCTGATGCGGGACTCGATCCCGGGACTCCAGGATCATGACCTGAGCCGAAGGCAGTCGCTTAACCAACTGAGCCACCCAGGCGCC
>NW_027817161.1:0-277 GCF_054177405.1 Leptonychotes weddellii | reverse complement strand
TGGGCCTAACACACCCTAGCATGGTACCTTCAACACTAAAGAGAAAATTCAAGTTAGGTGCTATATCAGGCATAGAGTGATGAAACAAAAATTATCCAAGCTGGTTACTCTGAGAGACAGCTCTAAGAGAGGTTTATGGTTTCTAAATGTTTCTTTTCTCTTTAAAAAAAAAGATATTTTTCTTCCCTCAGAAAATAACTTAAAGGAGGGAACCCCCCTCCATTGTTAATCATATTATTTCTTAATTTGGGCAACAGTCATGGCTTTCACAAGCAAT
>NW_027817159.1:0-277 GCF_054177405.1 Leptonychotes weddellii | reverse complement strand
CAATTTTAATATAAAATTTAAACACAATGAGTTTTCTGTATTATTTCCATCATTATTAGAGATGGAAAACCCCAACATGTAATTGGAAAACAGTATTTTCCCCAAAGATTCTATTCTATCCCATTGTCACAAAAATAATTTTTAAATTTTACATTTACAATTAGGAATGATAAAAAATATTAAGAAAAGACACTGATAATATGGTTCCCTGGTGGTGTTCCTGAATATTTAATGTTAAACCGAGATGTCAGATCACCCTCATTCCTAAACCTTGAAG
>NW_027817158.1:0-277 GCF_054177405.1 Leptonychotes weddellii | reverse complement strand
TTTCATTCTTCTTATAGCTGAGTAATATTCCATTGTGTATATATACACCACCTCTTCTTTATCCATCCATCAGTCCATGGACATCTGGGTGGCTTCCATAATTTGGCTGTTGTAGATAATGATGTGAATAAACATAGAGGTGCATGTATCCCTTTTGCATTCGTATCTTTGTATTTTTTAGAATTGCTATGTTTTTTTTATTTATTTATTTATTTTTATTCTTATGTTAATCCCCATACATTACATCATTAGTTTTAGATGAAGTGTTCCATGATTC
>NW_027817157.1:0-277 GCF_054177405.1 Leptonychotes weddellii | reverse complement strand
ACCATGTCATGTCTTTAAAAATTGACCTTTCCAACTTTACACCTTTAAAAAAAACACTTATCTGCAATAAGTAGTTAAAACTGGATGATAGGAATATGAATCATTCATAATCTCATACTTTTCTCTATTTTCTCAGTTTTCTACAGCAAGCATATATTACTTTTACAATAAAAAATTACATTTTTATGTAAAAAAAAAACCAATTCCCTTAGACCAATAGAAGTGCTGGGAAATTATACTCCTTTGAATAGCTAAGTATTCATTATAAGGCTCCTTC
>NW_027817156.1:0-277 GCF_054177405.1 Leptonychotes weddellii | reverse complement strand
TTGTTGCTCTTCTTTTCTTCGATCTCCTGTTGAGTTTGTAGGTGTTCAGAATGGTTTGATCCCTATCCAGCTGAATTCCTGAGAGGAGACGAAATCCAGGTCTCCTACTCCTCCGCCATCTTGCTCCGCCCCAATAATTATTTCTTTATACCGAGATTATAAAGACTTTTTACTCTATTACAAAGCACTAAAAGTTTTAAATTTGAAATTTAAGCACTTAATATACTTTGATTTTATTTTCTTCCATATAGATAACCAATTGTTCTAGTGCAATTTT
>NW_027817155.1:0-2667 GCF_054177405.1 Leptonychotes weddellii | reverse complement strand
TTTTTTTTTTAAAGATTTTATTTATTTATTTGACAGAGAGAGAGATAGCGAGAGCAGGAACACAAGCAGGGGGAGTGGGAGAGGGAGAAGCAGGCTTCCCGCCGAGCAGGGAGCCCGATGTGGGACTCGATCCCAGGACCCTGGGACCATGACCTGAGCCGAAGGCAGACGCTTAACGACTGAGCCACCCAGGCACCCGTGCAGATACCTTTTCAAGTAGGTGTTTTGTTTTTTGGTTTTTTTTTGGATAAATTCCCAAGTGGAATTGCTGGATCATATGGTAATTATATTTAAATTTTTTGAGGATTGGCTATACCAATTGGTATTGGCTATACCAATTTAGAATCCCAACAGTCATAAGGGTTCCCTTTTCTCCACATCCATGCCTGCATTTATCTCTTTTTGATGATGGACATTTTTAACAGGTGTGAGGTGATACCTCATTGCTGTTTTAATTTGCATTTCCTTAATGACTATTGATGTTGAGCATCTTCTCTTGGCCTTTCTTATATCTTCTTTGGAGAAATGTCTATTCAGGTCCTCTGCCCATTTTTAAATTGTGTTATTTGGTTTTTTGCTATTGACTTATATGTAATTGTATGAATTATAATTCAGATATTAACCCTTTATTAGATATATTGTTGCAAATGTTTTCTCCCACTCAATAGGCCTTTTCATTTTGTTGATGGTTTCTTTTCCTGTGCTGAAGCTTTTTAGTTTGATGTAGTACCACTTGTTTATTTTTTATCTTGTTGCCTGTACTTTAGGTGTCATATCCAAAAAATCATTACCAAGACCCATGTCAAGAGGCTTTATTCCTGTTTTCTTCTAGGAGTTTCATAGTTTCAGGTCTTACATTTAAGCCTTTACCTCATTTTGAGTTAATTTTTGTGAGTGGTATAAGATGTGTCTAGTTTTATTCCTTTACATGTGAATATCCCATAATCCAGTGCCATTTTGGTAGTCTGTCCCTTTTTTTTTTTTAAGATTTTATTTATTTGACAGAGAGAGAGACAGCGAGAGAGGGAACACAAGCAGGGGGAGTGGGAGAGAGAGAAGCGGGCTTCTCGCCGAGCAGGGAGCCTGATGCAAGGCTCGATACCAGGACCCTGGGATCACGACCTGAGCCGAAGGTAGACGCTTAACCGACTGAGCCACTCACGCGCCCCTAGTCTGTCCTTTCTCAATTAAATATTCTTAGCTCCCTTGTCAAATATTAGCTGACTGTATATTCTTGGGTTTATTTCTGGGTTCTGAGTTCTGTTCCATTTGTCTGTTTGTTTTTATGCCAGTACCATGCTGTTTTAATGACTGTAGCTTTATAGTTAAGCTTGTTCTTTTTTCTCAGGATTTCTTTGGCTATTTTGGGTCTTTTGTGGTTCCCTCTAAGTTTTAGGTGTGTTTTTTTCTACTTCTGTAAAAAATGCCATTGGTATCTTGATAGGGATTGCATTGACTCTATAGATGGCTTTTGGTAGTATTGCTGTTTTAACTATATTCTTCCAGTGCATGAACGTGGGTTATCTTTCCATTTATTTATATTTGATTTCTTTGATTGTTATCTTGCAGTTTTCAGAGTAGAGATCTTCTTATGTAAGTTTATTCCTATTCGATTTTGATCCTCTTGTAATGGGAACTATTTCTTTTTTAGAAAATTTGTTGTTAGGTTATAGAATTGCTACTGATATTTGCATGTTAATTTTATATCCTGTAACTTTACTGAATTCAGTGATTAGATCAAATAGCTTTTTTTTGTTGAGTCTTTTGGACTTTTATATATAAGATCATGTCATGTGCAAATAGAGAGATTTTTACCTCTTCCTTTCTAAATCTGATAACTTTTTTTTTTTTTTTCTTGCCTGATTGCTCTAGGTAGGACTTCAAGTACTGTGTTGAATAGGAGTGGTAAGAGTGAGCACCCTTGTCTTGTTCTTGGTCTTAGAGGAAGTTTTTCAACTTTTCATCATTGAGTATGATGCTAGCTGTAGATTTATCACATATGGTCTTTATTATGTTGAGATATTCCTTCTATCTCTAATTCAACTTGTTGGGAGTTCTTATGAATGGATGTCAAGTTTTGTCATATGTTTTTCTGTATCTATTAAAATGATTATATGATTCTTTTTTTCTATTAATGTGATGCATCACATTGATTGATGCATGTATGTTGAATTATTCTTGCATTCCAGGGATAAATCCCACTTGATTGTGGTGAATTATTCCTTTTAATGTTCTGCTGAATTCGATCTATTAGTATTTTATTGAGAGTTTTTGCAACTTTATTAGGTTTCTTTTGTTGTGATGTTTTGTGATGGTTTTGGTATCAGAGTAACACTGGTGTCATAGAATACTTAAGAAATGTTCATTGTTTTTCTATTTTTTGGAAGACTTTAGAGAAGCTTCGTGTTAATTTTCTTTAAACATTTGGTAGAATTTGTCAGTGAAGTCATCTGATCCTGGTGTTCGCTTTGTTGGAAGTTCTTTTGATTACTAACTCTGTAGTATTACTTATTATTCATTTGTCAGATTTTTTGTTTATTCTTTTTTTTTTTTAAAGATTTTATTTATTCATGAGAGACAGAGAGAGAGAGGCAGAGGGAAAAGCAGACTCCCTGCAGAGCAGGGAACCCGATGAGGAACTCAATCCCAGGACCCTGGGATCATGAC
>NW_027817154.1:0-13558 GCF_054177405.1 Leptonychotes weddellii | reverse complement strand
TAGCCTGGTGATGGGTATTAAAGAGGGCACGTATTGAATGGAGCACTGGGTGTTACACGCAAACAATGAATCATGGAACACTGCATCAAAAACTAATGATGTAATTTATGGTGATTAACATAACATAATAAAATAAAATTTAAAAAAAAGATCTAATGAAAACTTAACAGGTAATAAAGGATGGGATTATAGGAGATTATGATAAATGCCGTCATAAAGATTCAATTGGCCAACTCCAAATTGTAGAATATTTTACAGGACTTACGTCATTTCTTCAGCAAATAAATGGCAAAAAAATAAAGGGGGAGGGGTGGGAAGGTCATACCAAACAAATGCACTATTTGGACCTTGTTTGGATCATGAGTGGAACAAACCAACTATAAACAGACATTTCTGAGCTGAATGGCAGAGAAATAGGAACTTAATATTAAATTATTCATTTTACTGTTAAATATTGTTATGTATGGGACCATATTTTTAAAAGTCCTTCTCTGGTAAGGATATACACTGAGGTATTAATATTATGGATGCAAAAAATAAAGGTTTTCTTTTTAAAAACTCACACATATACATACAAGTGTGTATGAGGGAATTATATAGCATTTCTCCATTTTTCTCAGATGTTTGAAAAATTCTACATGTTAAGAAAAAGTGGCATAATCTAAAAATATAATAGATATATAGGGAAAAAGGAATATGAAAACTCTGGTCTCCTCTTTTCTCTTTATACGCACTCCCCTGGAGATTTCATTCATCATCTCTGCACTGAGGACTCATAACATTGTAACAAGTCCAGACCCACTCCCCAATCCCAGACATCTCTACTTGGACTGTCTGAGAACATCTCAAACTCCACATGTCCAAAACTGAACTGATTTCCCCCAAGAAAATGTCTTCTACCTGTAGATTTTCCTGTGTCAATTGCTGACAACTCCACCTTCTAGTTGATCAGATGAAAATAACTGGAGTCATCCCTGATGCTGTTTTTCACACTCAATACCCAATCCATCAGCAAACTCTTATCAGCTCTAGCTTAAGGTATGACAAAGCAGTGAATCATGGCTGCCATTTCCAACCATACTATGAGCTCATTAGGGCAGTGTTTTTCCCATTTTTTTAAGTGCAGAGACTCCATCTGAACATCAGAAAAGTCTGAGGACCTATCCCCAACATACACATATAAGTTAATATCCTTTTAGAGATGGTTGATTGAGAAAGCACATAATAACCAAAAAAATACTAAGATCAATAATGCTTAGACTGAATTTTTATTTTTCCCTTGTTCCATGAGCCCAGGAAATGAATTTGTATTAATAAAATATCATCATGCAATGTCATCAAATATTTAACAAGCACCAACTATGTTCCAGGTACTGTTCTAAAAACTGAGGATAGTAACAATCTGCCCTGAAAGAACTTACAATCTACTGTCTCCATGGGTTTGTTCACACATGTGTAAGATGTATTGTTGTGCTAATACAGAGTAGTGGACTTCTTATATTAATGCATTTCATCAGGGCAATTACCATCTCAGAGGGGCAAAACAGTTTTGAAGGATCAAGAAATCCTACATATTACAATGGTTTGTGGTATTCTAAAGCCCAAGTATCTAACAAAATCTTACTCCTTAGTATTCCACTGTTCTCATTAGATGATTAGATTAGATTAGATTAGATTTTTCAATTTGGGGGAGTCAAGATTGAGGGGGACCTGGATGACTCAGTTGGTTAAGTGTCTGCCTTTGGCTCAGGTCATGATCCCAGGAGTCCTGGGATGGAGCCCCACGTGGGGCTCCAGGCTCAGTGGGGAGCCTGCTTTCCCCTCTCCCTCTGCTGCTCCCCCTGCTTGTGCTCTCTCTCTCTCTATCTTTTATTTTAAAGATAAATAAAATCTTTAAAAAAAAAAAAAAACCATTGAGACACATTGCAATAATGTGTCAAGTCCCCTGGGTTCATGGGTCTCAGATCCACCACCCCCATGCCAGGAATTCCCCCAGCCCAGGTTTGCAACCTCTCAGCATTGTAGGTCACTCAAAAGCTGGTGGCTAGATAGGAGCGATCCACAGCACAACATTGCCATGGGGACACAAGATGGAGACATGTGGGAATATAGAGACTGAGAAAGGTAAGATTTGGAAGGAGGGGGGACACAAGGAAAAATGCTGATTATTTAGCCTAAGAAACTTTTTTTTTTTTTAAGAAAAACTCATGAGAAAAATCAGCATTTGAGTTAGCTCCTGAGAAAGATGTGTGCCGCACCAGTGATTTTTAACAATTAAAGAGTTTATGCTTTCACAGATGACTAAGTGATCTCTCACTAACGTTGATTAATGGAATGATTCAAACAAAGATAGAAGAAACAAGCCAAGCTCTACAATCCAAAAAGGTGAGGGTTGAAGAGGGGAATTTCCCACTAAACGTTTCAGTTCTAAGATGACCGGTTCATACACTGGGGTGTGTAAATAGTTACCTAATTAGGTGACTGATTCTGGTCTCCAAATGATGCCAAACCTGGCCCTATAAACCCTTCCCCTTCCCAGTCTCCTCTCTACTCCACCCCATTCTCCTCGCTAAAGGCAGCACCCCCTGCAGATGCACGGAACTTCTCTCTTTAACCGCATACATGCACACACACAGAAACTCTGTCTCTTCCAATGGAAGCAGTAGGACACCACTTCAAATTTATCATCTTTTAATCACAAAGAGGGGCAAAAGCAGAAGTGTCGCAAAAACTTCAGGTCATTGAGGCTATTAGCTCTCCATGGCCCTGATGCTGGGTTCTGGGATGCAGCATAGTGGTGTTTTCTGAAAACAAGTATGTAATATTTGTTCACCACTTGTGCTCAGAACACATCCATCCTCTCACCTATAGAAAAGTTTCCATCAGTATCAGAACTGTACTGAGTTAAATGTGTGTGTGTAATCTGATCTACAGCATACATTTAAAAAACATATGCACACAGTACAGTATGTATACAGAATCCCAACGGTCAAATAGTTTGGCCCGAATTTTTAACAAGACCATAAAATGGTAATTGATGCGCATTATGACCAACTGTAACATCCTGAAATACTTCCTGAGTTACAAAATGAAGCGGCATCATGCAACGACCTCGAGGGCACACGGTGAGGAACCAGACTGAGCAGTTCTCTGCCACTTCTTTAGTTCATGCCATATTTGGGAAGGCTACTTATCATTTTGATGCCTCTGTTGCTTTATCTGTAAAATGGCCACAATGATAGTATCTAACTCATAAGGATGTGAAAATATTTCACACGACACTTGACAATACACTCAATAGATGGTAGCTTTTTTTTTTCTAATATGGCTTTCACGTGAATTTTGGGTTTTGATGTTCTGATTCCTTCTTAAAATGATGATCTATGATATATGTTGACACTCGGTAAGTCAGAATATTTATTAAAGAGGATATCTAATATTCAAATTATGATTTGATGCTTATTCTTACAGAGGGACTGCTCTTTGCCCACCAAATATGCATTCGACTCTTATTATTATTCTTAATAGACCTCAGGTTTTATTCCAAATATAATGCACATAGTTTAAAGACTCTATTTCCCAATGTCTTTTGCAGCTAGACGGAGCCTAAGTTCTGACCAATGGGATATAAGAGAAAGTGCTGAATAAGAGCTCCCGGAAGTCTGCTTAGAGGAAGCTGTTTCAGCCAAGCATGTCCCTACTGACTTTCCCCTCTTCCACTTTCTGTAATGCAGCTGTGACTGCTGGAGCTCCAGCAGCCCCAAAGGACCAGGAGTTGACTTTGAAAATAGAAGCCTAGAGCTGGGACAGGGAATAAAACGTCAGAAGGAGCTTGGATCGTTTTGACTGCAGAACTGCTGTGCTACTAGTAAAGAAATCCAGGTTTATTTTATATGACAGAAAAATAAGCTTTGTCTAAGCCACTATTATTTTGGTGTTGTCTGTTATAACAGGTGGTTCATTCTAATCCTAAAACACTTATATTTGAACTAGGACTTCCTCTACAGTATATATGATTTCTTACCCCTATATTCTTTCCCATTTCATTTAAATATTTGTGTGTATAAATACTTTAAGCTTATAGGATAGCTTAAAACTTCCAAATGTAGACAAAATCTCTAGTTATATTAACTCAGAAAATTGGCAGGAGCTGATATACCTCAGGAATATAAACGTTGTTTATAAAAACAAAACAAAAGCAAAGAAACAATAATCAAATCTCAATTAGTTTTGGTTAGTGGCAATTAAGATTATTTGGAAAAAAGACATAAAAGCGTGAAGACAGATTTAATAACACAAGTAAAAAGAAGTACATGTGCTGAATATTAAAAATGCATTTAGAAAACTGGTTTCTAGCCTAGTTTTGAAAATGCCAGGTCATCTCATAATTTTATTGAATAGTTACATAACAGTCTTAAAAATTAGACTCAAAATTAATTATCTCAAACAACTTCAAACCAACAACTACAGCAATAGCCATATTTATTGAATGCTTATTATAGGCCAGGGTCATCCAAAGATAGTGGTCGCATTTTTAAATCACTTAATATACAGACCCTCTTGATGATGTTTATGTCATACGGCAAGAGAGGGGGGCTGGAAAGAAGGTTTTCTAAAAAAATCAAATAATGCTAAAATGGTACAACTCTTTACATTTGTGCCATCACTTTTTTTACCCTATTCTAAGAGTTTCACACAGGTAACTGTTCTAGAATTGAAATTGTTTCCCTAATACGAAACTCTATTATTTACCTCTCTATGCCTGTTTTCTCATCCATAAAATTAGGATAATAAAAGCAATAAAAACTGATTTAATACAGGTAAAATGCTTAGAGCAGTACCTGCCACAGTCCGCTATTATTTGTAACAGATAAATTTGCTAGTCAGCTCTGCTTCTACTCCCTCATGTGTAAGATGGGCAAACCATCACAACAGTGTTCACATTCCTCGTGGAATAACTAGCATGGTAGAATGGAAGTTCCTTGAAGGCAGGAATTGTGTCAGTTTTGTTCTCCAGGATATCCCTATACATAGAATAGTACCTAGCACATGCAAGGAACTCATTATTAAATGAATAAAACTGGTTTTGTGTTGTTATTACAAAAGACTCTGTAGGAGCCTAAGGCATACCATAATTTCATTATCCCACCCCACTTCATGGCTTGATCAATTTACCCTCTTGCACTATGTTTATAGTCTTAACTAAAAATCAAATTTAAAGTTCTGGATAAGAGAAATGACCGCTGAATTTAGTATCGTTTTTATCTATTACTTTTTTTGCCATGCAATGCCTGTTTCCTTTTTGTGTATCTTACATAAAGTATTATACCTCCTTTTTTATTATGGGAAAGTATACATAACATCAAATTTAGCATCTTAACCATGTTTAAGTGTTCAGTTCAGCGGCATTAAGTTCATTCACATTGTTATGCAACCATCATTACTATCCATCTCCAGACTATTCCTCCCTCTTAAAACTATGGCTCCTGGTATACATTCTTAAGTTCCGTTTATTAACAATAGTCAAGACAAATCAGAAACTGGTTAACTAGGCCAATAATAAACACTTTCCAGTTTTGACAATCACTTTGACAATAAAGATTCTGTCAAAGTGGTATGCTACTCAGTAGGCAAGAAAATGAAAGATATTTAAGTTAAGCCTTTCTGATTTCATGAGATGGGGAGTCACGTGTTCTGACACACATTTATCAGACACTAACTGACTAATTGATTATACATCTATATATATGTATAAACCTTTTAAATTTGAAGCCTTTTACAGCCAATTTCAGTGGAGCCTTCTAATCCCACAGACCCAATATAAAGACAGCATTGTTCTGGATCAGTTTGGGGAATTTTAAGATCTACTCAGGAAAGGCCAATATGCTTTTTTTCAGCTTACATCTCTGAATTGTGCACAGTAATACAGAAAAAACAGATCTGTTTACATCCCATTTTCTGCCTTATTGATACAAGAAGAAAAACACTGGCAGACACAACTTGAATGCCTGCCTTGGAAAATATTCCTCCACAGCTCAAGGCCTTGAATGAGAATGAGTTTTAAAATTCACAGCATTTATCCACTAATTTTCAAATATGCATTTCAAATGCTCTAAGCAAATTTTGGCAAGTATCTTGACCAGGTTAAAAAAACCAATGTCATTACGTGACATGCGATTCCATGAAGAGACACTTTTAATCCCCTTCAGAGAAGGAAACTGCCCACCACTTTATTAGATTTCATGTTTATGAAATGGTCACACAATAAACACATGCTATACTACAAAGAGAAACTTAATTTCCTCTGGAGAAGGGCACTGCCACCATTTTATTAAATGTCACCTTTATTTAGCAATTACACTTCTTATTTTTCATGTCATTGTGTTAGGGGCTTTGCGAGCAACTTAGTGATAAATCCTAGACCAAGAGAACAAGGCCATTTTTTTTTTTTAACTACATCACGGTGAACCTGACTCAAGAATTTTTAAACGGAACTTATATTTTCACACCTCGAGCAATTTACTTACAAGGGATAATGTTCCTAAGAGAAGTACCCATTCAAAGTTGAGCAAACTGCATGGAACAGTTTAGTAGCCAAGGCAACGGAATTGAAATCCTAAGATTCCCTGGAACTCGGGGTTCCCAACCAGGAACAGTTAATTCTGTCACATATCCTTTTGAAGAAGAACTGAACACCAAGCAGCTTATGGTGACTCAGGTGAGCTTAAAAATTAAACATAAACAACTCCAAGGGTGTATCTACCTTACTGTTAATGTTAAAATACCATAAGCCATAAAATTTTCTCATTTTTTACCCTCTGTGTGGCTGCAGGGGTAGGGAGCAGGCATCTGTTTCCCTAATGAATGACTATTACCTTTCAGCTATGAGTCACCTTAGGAGAACAGTTATACTGTCTTCTCTGGGAAATAAAGTATTTGATTGAGACAAGAGGAAGGCAGCTATATTCTATCTAGTCAAGTACTAACACTTTCCAATCCGCTTCAGTGTTTAACCACTCGCTAGAAGTGGTGGATTTATTTTCACAGTAGCAAGAAAAATGCTTAACACATGAGTATTTGAGAGCTAGGGGGTGGGGTGAGGAGAAAGAAGTAATAATTGTGCCAAAAATAAACTGTCTGAACAACAGTCTAATATAAAGACTACAGTGTAAACCTATTGATTAGAGCTCTCTGGTTCCTGCAATTTGTCTGAAACAAATTTCAACTCTATTTATTGAGGTTTCTCTAAAAATTATTGGTCAGATAGAGAAATGTATAGGGAGAAAGGTGAATTTTTTTCATTCTACACTACTGAGAATGTTTCCAAGGTTCCCATTGTTGTTTACGACTCCACATAAACTTAGATCTCATGAGGGCCAATGCTGGTTTTCTCTACCTTTTGCAGTTCTCTGTTCTTCAACCCCCTAAAGAAAACTAACATCTTACGTCACTGAGGTGTACCCTCCACTGGAAAGCAGGGAAATTGAAACTTCAGCTTGGCCATGTTGATGCTTTGGACACCCAAGAGCTAAGCCCACAGGGGGTATAAATATACCACTGTTTGGGGTATTAAATCCAGATTATAGAATTGGTGATGCTGAAAGGTCAAGTGTAGTCATTCCAGAAAGTCGACCACACGTATCTTGGAGCAGCCATACAGTTTCAGTGTCTTTCTGAGAAGGCAGCTATACAAAGTCCATCCAAGATGGTCATCGTGTTAAGAAATCTCAATTTGTGAAGAATCATATTCCCATGGAAAGGAGAACATTTGTTTTGTCAAAGGAATGCTCACTTCACATGAGTATCTACAGTAGGTTTTATTTAAATGAAACACACACTACAGTTAGAATATGATTCATCTAATATAAACTCATTTTTCACATACACAACTTTTAAAAAACAAGTTCATGGCTTAAGCAAGTCAAACTCGGATTCTAGAAATACTTTTCCCTTGACAAAGTCCCCTAGACAAAAATAGATACCCAGCCAATAAAAACTATCCATCTTTCCATTTAAAAGAAGAAATCCAACCACAGTATAAATGAATGATCCAGCAACAAATCTACTATTAGTGAAATAAGACTATAGTTTAAGAGCTGCTGCTGTATTTTAGACCCCAGCTGATTTAGTTCAGCAATATACATCTGACAAGATACTCTGGACCATGGACTGGTTGTCCCACCCCAGCAAACTCAGTCCATGATTATGTTGGCTAAAGTAGTTGGAAGTTTCAGAAAGTAAGTAGAAGTTGAGGTGTCCCTTCAGGGGAAAAAATGAACATAGAATTGAAACAGAGTGAGGGAGATGCAGGAATTCAAGCAAAAAAATAAATAAATAAAATGAACACACTATGTGAAGGGGAGAATAGCCAGCAGAGAATGGGGCCAGGAGATCATGCTGGAAAGTAGAGCACAAATAAGATGGGAGAGTGCCAGTTGGTTAAGAGTTTTTCTACTCTAATAAGGCTAACCTCAGGTTAGGTGACCTGAGGCAAAGTCAAATTCTATATTCTAGGCTTCAAGGGACACTATCATTTATCTGTTAAAGCCATTACTAAGTTAGACAATCAAGTCCACTACCAAATTTTTAATTGAATAGTTATCTGCCCCCAAATTCATATCCACTCAGAACCTGTAAATGTGATCTTATTTGAAAAGAGGGTCTTTGCAGATGTAACTGGGTAAGATGAGGTCATATTGGATTAGGGTGGACCCTAAATCTAATATAACTGGTGTCCTTGTAAGAGGAAAATTTGGACACAGACGTTACAGGGAGAGCATCGTGTGACGACAGAGGCAGAGAGTAGAGAAATGCATCTGCAAGCCAAGGAACGCCAAGGATTGCCAGCAGGCTCCGGAAGCTTGAATGAGGCAGGGAAGGATCCTCCCACAGAGTCTTCAGAGATAGCATGGCCCTGTTGATACCTTGATTTTAGACATCCAGCCTCCAGCACCGTACATTTCTGTTGTTTTCAGCCACCCAGTTTGGAAACAAATGCAGGGAGTGAAGCATTCTGAAATGACGATTTACAGAAATTACTCTGGCAGTGATGAGTGGGATGAGTTGAAGGGAGGAGAGGTTGGAGCCAAAAAGACCAGTTAGGAGGATATTATAGTAATTCAGTCTTGGAAAACAAGAAGGATGTGGGCCAGGCTAGTGACAGTGGGACAAAAACAAAGTCAAAATCTAGAGATGTTGGAGAGAAAGAACTGATAGTACATGGTGAAGAACAGCCAGACACAAAGATGATTCCAACGTCAGATAAAGAAGAGTGGAGCTTTTTGCAGAAATGCCAAGGAACAGGAGAAGCAAATGAGTTTGCTATAAAGGGGAGAAAAGGAAAATGGCACGTTTGGTTTCAGATATGTTGGTGGAAGCATGACATTGAACTGGTGGCCTGTGGGAGCTGAATGTTTAGGTGTTGCGACCCACAGAAAGAAATCTGGGTATCAGGAATCTACAAACTAACAGGTGAAGCTCTGAGGGGAGTAACTTTTCAAGTTGGTCAAAAGCAGCCGTGGCACCCAGGACCAAGTACTAGAGTATTGGGAGACACCTACAACAGATGGGAAAAGAGAGAAGGAAAGCCTGGTATATCTCCTTCTTCTTCTCTCCCGGGGAACAGTTTTTCTGTCCCATGAATATTGAACAGCAACTCTTCTTGGCGCTGGGCTTTTCTGAACATATCAAGCCTCATGAACTTTTGCCCTTATTTCTAAGATTAATGGAAAATTATGAAATATATCGACACAGGACAGACTCATTCACACTCTATATTCAGTTATTGTAAGTTAAGCAAAACATATAACTTCTGACTGGATAGCTTATTTTTTTTTTCTTTTTGATTTCAGAATTGGGAAAAATAACCAAACACATAAACCAGTATCTACTTACTCTAAAAACTCTAACAATAGTCAACTTGGAAGGTCAACTGTAAAGGAAGTCTTAAAAATACTTCTGTAGGAAGCTGTTCAATAAGTGGAATTGATACAACTGTGCAGCTGTCTGTAGAACAATGATTCTGGAACAATGATTCTCATCTGTACGCTAGGACAAACTCAAATGGATCAAAGATATGGATGTAAAAAGGGAAACTATTAAGGTACCAGTTTAAAACATTCTTCTGTGGGTTAAAATTTTCTTAAAGGTATTTGCCAGGTAGATTCATGGAACTGTTAAAATCCTAAATCAACTTCAAAGCCCGAAGTTCAGTGAACCACTTGGGCGGGCAAAAAAGAGTAAATGATTAGCCAGGCCTAAACCAGGTGAGCCAAACATTCCTCTTTAAATCAAAAGCTCCTTATTTCTTTTGCCTCAAAAATACAGGCACCTTTTTCTTTTTAATACAATGTGTAACAGTTTCCTAGGGCTGTCATACAAAGTACAAAAAAAAAAAAAAGAGTGCCTTAAAACAATAGAAATTTATTGCCGCATAGTTCTGGAGGCTAGAAGTCTGAGGTTAAGGTGTCAGTAAGACCAGGCTCTCTCTGAAGACTCTGGGGGAGGATCCTTCCTTGTCCTGTCTAGCTTCTGGTGTTTGCTGGCATCTTTGGCATTCCTGGCCTTCGAGGTACATGGCTCTAATCACATGGCCGTTCTTCTTCCTGTGAGGCTTTATATCATCTTCCTTCCAGGGCATTTCTATCTCTACATCCAAATTTCCCCTTTTTATACGGATCAGGGCCCACCCCCAATGATTTCATTTGAACTTGAAGACCCTATTTCCAAATAAGATCACTTCCGAAGTACGAAGCATTAGAATTTCAATGTATCTTTTTGGGGGAGCACAATTCAATCTACTTCAACACACTTTAATAGTAATACAGCTAAACAGTGACCAAAAAACTGACATTCTCCATGCCAGGTCCCCCTGGAAGTAGCAGAGCCACAGGCCAACATTTCCCACAGGGTGGCCTGGGGACACCCAGCACCACACATCATCCAGCTCAAGATAAACATGCAGATGGTGAGGCCCTGACCCACACTCACTGTGAAAGAACCCTGGGTAGGGTGGGGCAAAGAGGCCCAAATGGGGCATTTTCCTCAAACACTCTCAAGAGGAGAAAAGGATTTTAAAGGTGAAAGGCTTCTGGGCCACGGAGCATCTGTGGGGCTTCAAAGTTTCATGTGAAAGACAAATCTAGTAAGCAGCTGCTTTCCTTGGGCTTCAACCAGAGCTCCCACAGGAGTAGTGAAAAGCTGAGCTGGGCTGACTTGGACGTGGAACGCTCCAAAGAAAGCTCTGCATTCCATTGCCAGCCCAGAGGGGCTGCCACCATTCATGCTAGGGTAATTCTAACCCAGTCCCAAGGCTCTTATTTATAGAATGGTTGTAAATCTAAACCACAAATCTACCCTGAAACATATGCATCTGTCACCTCTCCAGGATGTCACCATCCTTCCATGTCATGTTATTTTTCATCGCCATGCCATGCCAAAACAGGCTGGGACATTAGGACAGCCTGAGAGCAGGGTCCACAGGTCTGATTACAGGTTGGGTCTCAGAGCACTACATAGGATAGCCAAGTCCCTGGAATCCACAAGAACCTCCCAGAATAGAATGTGTTCATTGAAGATGCTTCCAGTTCCCACACTGAGGTATTGTGCCCTCTCCTTGCCCCCTTGTCCCTACCCATTCTAAGTTTTAAATTACATAAACTAAGTGAAACTAACTTGCTGCAAGCCAACTGACGCCTTTTAAAGTCCTCAGAGCTCAAGCTCTGTACATTCCTCTGAATATTGCTCTGCCCCTTACAAAAGAGAGGTTGGAAATGAATCTCACTAAGGCAGCTGCTAGAGAGATATTAGAACAGCAGGTAGATTCTGAAGAGAGGTAAAAGAGAATAACACCACAGACTTAAAGATCACTTCTTTATGGAAAAACTGAGTTTTAACAGCGCTCAGAGATTTCTTAAAATCAGAAGTTGCAAAAAAACACCCTTTATTCATTCATTTACTCATTCATTCATTCAATAAGCATTTCCTGTGCATCACTGCTGATCTGATTGATGAGGACGAGTATTAGAGTCAGGGAAGCTAATAACTGGATTCGTGGTGAACACAGGAGCAGGAGAAGCCTCGAGCCCTGGAATAGCTAAGACAACCACACACCCTCAAGACAACACAAGAAGTTTCTAAGAAACAGAGCTTGTAGCCAGTGGGAGGCATGTCCAAAAAAAGTGGATCCTCTCCCCCCAGGGCCAAAACTGAGCAAGAAGGGAACACAAAGAAAATGATGGGGAGTCGGGGACTGAGAAAGAAGTGGGGATTCATTTAGTATTGAGTAGGCAGGGACTGAGGAAGGAAAGGAGAAAGAAAAAGTTGCCTATTTTGCCACCAAAAGAATGAGGAAGTTCTTAAGGTAGCACGGTTCCCATGAAACTGAACTCAACTGTCATTTTCCCTTTATTATTCTTCCTGGGCCAGCAGTCTCAGCACACCTTCCCAGATTTGTGCCCAGTGGTCAGTGAGGCTGTCAGGTTTCTGGTTATCAGTTTTTAAAAGAAAACAAAGAGCTCAGGACCAGATATTTATCCAAAGTCATTAAATAGATAGAACTATTGATTTGAAGTATGAAATTGCCCTTGAGATATGTATAATTATAGTGAATTTTGGAAAAGGCGTAATTTTTAATAAATCAAAGTAACAATTTTTTTATGTGATTCAAGGTTCTAGGAAAAAAAAATTAAATGTACTTCATTAGCACAAAACTAAGAATCAACTAGGCAATGATGCAATTATGTGTGATGCAGATTTTAAAAATATAACAACTTCACAGTCATTTTTTTCCTTTCTTGACCTTTAGATAAACAATATTATTCTTGCTAACAAGTTTTCACCATGTATAGAGTAATAATAAATTAAGATTTAATAATCTAACCCTTTAAAACTAAATCTCTATCCATGGATAGATCATGTAAAGGGTTTTTTTTTTAAGATTAACAAATTTCAGAATGAATAAGAAAGAGAAAAGCCTTTTCTATAGCTAGATATCAAAAAGCAGATATAAGCACGTTATTTAAAAAAAAAAAAAAAAAAAAAGCATCCCTTGCCAGAGCTGGGTAGGTAGATTTTATCATTTTTGCTATTGTTTTTAAATTGCAAAGGGAAAAAAATAAGTTCTTTTTTTTCTTTTCGGTTGACTATTTATTTGTTCACAAAATGCTTTCTGAGTCCTATTACACACCATTGTTCTTCTTCTTTTTTTTTTTTTGGTAATCTATTTTTTTTTAATTTTATTTTATTATGTTATGTTAGTCACCATACAATACATCATTAGTTTTTGATGTAGTGATCCACAATTCATTGTTTTCGTATAACACCCAGTGCTCCATGCAGTACGTGCCCTCTTTAATACCCATCACCAGGCTAACCCATCCCCCCACCCTCCTCCCCTCTAACACCCTCAGTTTGTTTCTCAGAGTCCACAGTCTCTCATGGTTCATCTCCCCCTCCGATTTCCCCCCCTTCATTTTTTCCTTCCTTCTCCTAAAGTCCTCCATGCTATTCCTTATGTTCCACAAATAAGTGAAACCATATGATAATTGACTTTCTCTGC
>NW_027817153.1:0-277 GCF_054177405.1 Leptonychotes weddellii | reverse complement strand
AGGGTGGTCCTTGCAGGCATCTCTAAGATTCCATACCAGCTTTGACCTACCTCCAAAATTCTTGTCATGGTAGAAAAATAAACACGTTTAAGCCACTCTTTTTCACTTTTCTGTTACAAGCTCCTGAACCTAGTCCTATGTGATACAATGGTGCGTGGATTTTATTATTTCCTTTATATGGAAATGTCTCATAATTCATTTTAAAATTTCAAAATGGTAACAGAAAAGATAGGAAACTAGAAACAGTCAGAGCACACGAGTGTAGCCTCTCTGCTCC
>NW_027817152.1:0-277 GCF_054177405.1 Leptonychotes weddellii | reverse complement strand
AAACTAATGATGTAATGTATGGGGATTAACATAAGAATAAAAAAAAAAACAAAAAAAAAACAAGGTTTTCAGAAGAGTGCATTTTGCTGCTTTCGCATAGGCTTCTTACTCAACTTCCTGACCGTACCTTCTAGATATGACAGGCCTGTTTTATTGGTGGGTGAAATAAAAAGAAAAGAGCTACTATTTGTACTGGATGCTTTCATTTGCAAGCGCAAGATCTACCTGAGCACCTGGTCCACCTCAGCCTGGTTGGAGGGCGCCAGGCCCCGCAGCT
>NW_027817151.1:0-277 GCF_054177405.1 Leptonychotes weddellii | reverse complement strand
TTTTAATTTTGTTTTATCCTATGGTTGGTGGTAATAGTATCTTACATTTTATAAACAACAAAGAAGGAAAATAGCATCAATTAAATTATAACAACAAATCTGAACTTTTGGTAGTTACCTATGTACTACAGTGATTTTTTTTTTCATTTTCTTTTTTTTTTTATTCTTATGTTAATCCCCATACATTACATCATTAGTTCTAGATGAAGTGTTCCATGATTCATTGTTTGTGCATAACACCCAGTGCTCCATGCAGAACGTGCCCTCCTCAATACCC
>NW_027817150.1:0-277 GCF_054177405.1 Leptonychotes weddellii | reverse complement strand
TGTTGGCCATTTGGATGTCTTCTTTGGAAAAATGTCTGTTCATGTCTTCTGCCCATTTCTTGATTGGATTCGTTGTTCTTTGGGTGTTGAGTTTGATGAGTTCTTTCATAGCAGTTTTATTCATAATAGCCAGAACTGGAAACAACCAAAACGCCTATCAACAGGTGAATGGATAAAGCAGTTGTGATGTGGGCGCCTGGGTGGCTCAGTTGGTTAAGCGACTGTCTTCGGCTCAGGTCATGATCCCGGAGTCCCGGGATCGAGTCCCGCATTGGGC
>NW_027817149.1:0-277 GCF_054177405.1 Leptonychotes weddellii | reverse complement strand
GTCCCAGGATCCCTTATGTTTCCTGAGCTTTGTCTCTTCAGGGTATTTTCCATCCAACAAAGACTGGTAGAGTCGGTCGTAGTCCTTGCAAACTCTGGAATAACCCGTCACCATTGAAAAACACAAGGAGATCCCTGTGAACTGCCCCAGAAAGCCCTCCAAGATACCATATTAAGCTAGGAAAGAGGGGTGCCGGGGGGGCTCAGTCGGTTAAGCGTCTGACTTCAGCTCAGGTCATGATCCCAGCATCCCATGATCCGTGGGCTCCCTGCTCAGC
>NW_027817148.1:0-277 GCF_054177405.1 Leptonychotes weddellii | reverse complement strand
GTTTGGGTTCTTGACACCTACCTTCCATGCTGTAAGGAAGCCCAAGCACCGTGAGCAAAGGCATCCCTTCATGAGAGGAAACTTTCTTTGAGGGCCAAAATGCCATTAGGATCTCCCTTATACACATTCCTAATACTGTGTAGTTTTCTTACAGACCCTTAAAACAATAGTGATTAATTAACTGCTTGAATACGTATTCCTCCACAGACATCTTCTCCCACAAGAACTTAATTCCAGGAGGACATCAACTGAGTCTGCCTTCTTCTTGTCACTCTTA
>NW_027817147.1:0-277 GCF_054177405.1 Leptonychotes weddellii | reverse complement strand
AGGGACCAGCTTGGTTTCACAAACTTATGAATTGGCCTAAATGCAAACACATGAAGGGAAATAGAAAAAACGTAGGAAAAACAAACACACTAAAAACTTTCTTAACAAACTCTTAACTATGTGGCATTATTATAGAAAGAGATGAAATGGGGCGCCTGGGTGGCTCAGTTGGTTAAGCGACTGCCTTCGGCTCAGGTCACGATCCTGGAGTCCCGGGATCGAGTCCCGCATCGGGCTCCCCGCTCGGCGGGGAGTCTGCTTCTCCCTCTGACCCTCC
>NW_027817146.1:0-277 GCF_054177405.1 Leptonychotes weddellii | reverse complement strand
CACCCCACGCCCCCAGCCCACGCTCCGCCTGGCATGGCTCCGTGAGGTTCTGTGCTCTCGCCTCTCGGGGAGTGGCTCGTGGAATCACTCTGCGTAGGGATAGGAGTCCACAGAAGCTGTGGACCGCCGTCCTGCAAAGCAGGCCCACCTCGGGGGCAGGCCTTGGTGGAGGAGACAGAGGAGGCTTCTGGGGACGCCTCACGGGGCAGCGGGGCGACTGCAGGGTGACGCCGTCGGCCAGGGCTCCGGGGGCCTCCCCCGCCTGCTGGGATGGCGG
>NW_027817145.1:0-277 GCF_054177405.1 Leptonychotes weddellii | reverse complement strand
TGTTATGCACAAACAATGAATCATGGAACACTTCATCTAAAACTAATGATGTAATGTATGGGGATTAACATAAGAATAAAAAAAAAAAAGAAAGAAAATTGCAAACTGTCCATTTTTATTCCAGTGGCACCTGATTTCTCTTACCATGTTCTACTTTTTCTTTCAGAACATATCAACTTCTAATATATATATCATTTACTTACTCATTATGTTTATCATGTATTGTCTATCTTCTCCTTGTTATAATGTAAGCTCCACAAGAACAAGAATGTTCGTC
>NW_027817144.1:0-277 GCF_054177405.1 Leptonychotes weddellii | reverse complement strand
ACTAAATGTTAGTGGCAGAGTTTGAGACACCTCCTCCAGGCAGGCCCTGGGCTGGGGGCTGCTGCTGCTGTAGCAGATGAGTCAGGCAAGGCCACAGATGGGGGCGGTGGGGTCCGACCGGGGCCAGGACGGGGAAGGGCCTGGGGAGGTGGGAGCCGATTCTGGAGTGGTGGGTGGGGCGGGAAGGGGGGCAGCTCAGTGAAAGCACCTCCTGTTTACTGGAAAGCCCCGAGCACACTTCGACCTTCTCACCTTCTGAGCCCCTGGACTTGGCTCC
>NW_027817143.1:0-2667 GCF_054177405.1 Leptonychotes weddellii | reverse complement strand
GCCCCCTTCAGACCTAAAGCAAGACCCCGGTCTCCGTGGCTGGTGTGTGCCCAGGGAGGAGCTGCAAAAACGATCACCTACCAATTCTGCATCTGAAGGGCTTCTTCCTCCCACCCAGAAATCTCAGTGCTGCCCAGAGGAGGCCAAGGCTTCATTTCTAAGGTATTTTTAGTCAGTTTTCATTACTGACTTTTTTCAAGAGCTGCTTCCATAAGTGGCTCTGCACTCATGATTGCTGGTCCAGGCCTCAGATGGCTTTAGACCCCAAATTAAAAGGGAACACCCGCACACTCCACCACATCAAGTCGGTCAAGGCCAAAAATAGATCCAACGAGACTGAGCAAGGATATGATTCCCCAGTGCAAATCCGGGGAAAGAACTGAATGGTGGGAGTTTTCCAGAAAGATATGGTCACAGTGACACATCCCTCTCTCCCGTGGGGAATGGGTTCCCATGAGGAGGTGGGTTGGGTGTACCTCCCTGTCCTGGGCCTCAGCACTGGAGGAGCCCCCATGAGTGGGCAGGGGTGGGCACATTCTTTGGTCAGAGCAGAAAGGCCTTCAGGGCAAACCTGAATAGATGGGGAAACTGAGGCTCAGAGGGGCAAAGACTTGCCAGGGGTCACGTGTCAGGTTAGGGCCCTTTCAGTGGAACTTCAGACTTGATGTGACATGAGTGGCCTTAGATTCCCTCTAGGTGGTGATATTGGGATGGGGGTCACCTGTAAATGAGGTTCTCCTATTAATTCCCCCCCCAACACACAGAATGCCTGCTGAAGCCACCTTCCTCCAGGCAGGGCCCTGGGAGGACTGGAGGTCCCAGGGAAGCCTCCAGGGAGATGCTCACCCATGGTGGGCCTCCACAAAGACAGGGAGGGCAGGCCCTGCTCTGCCCCAGCTGACCAGGCCCAGGCCCCCGCCCCTGCTCTCAGTCCCTGCCTCCGCGCTGTGTTCCTCCTCCCTTCACTTTGCTGGTCTGCCCTGTGCACCTGCCACACAGGGCCTGGGGAGCACAGTGGGAGGGGGGATGCCATGAAGAGTCAGATCTGGCCCCTGTTCTCAGGTCGTTCATGGTTTCTCAGGGAGCAAGAGAAAGGGGCAAGACATGGCTCTGAATGAGGCAGGCAGAAAGTGACTCAAATCCTAAGAGAAATACATAGGATGGGGGATGGGACTTCCAGCATAGGAGGAGCCTGTCTCTTTAGGAGTAGTTGGGGCGGAAACAGTCAGACTTATGGAAACTTCTGCCCACCCTTTTTTAAGTAGAAATGGAGGTGAGGGTATTGTATGCAGAGGGTTCAAAATGAGCAGAGGCACAAGCAGGGTGTAACATATTAGCCCTCGGTTAGTAAGTTCCTGCCACGTGACAAGCAGCTAGCCAGCCTCACTGTACATTTTGCCTAGTTCTGCACAACCTTGGGAGTGAGACCTTATTCACCTGGTCTTAAAGGTGAGGAAATGAGGCTCCAAGACTTTAAAAAGCACCTGTGTAACATTTCCTAGCTCCCAAGCGGCAGAGTCAGGATTAAAATGCAGGTTTACAACAGCCCCAACCACGTGTGCATGTTCACGGTACCTTTACTTATAACCCCAAACTAGAAACAACCCAAATGTCCATTAATAAAAACGGATAAATGCATATACTTGCAGAATGCAATACAACCCAATTATAAAAAAAGAACTATGTGGGTGCCTGGCTGGCTCAGTCAGAAGAGCATCTGACTCTTGATTTGATCTCAGGGTTGTGAGTTCAAGCCCCACACTGGGTCTGGAGATTACTTAAAAAAAAAAAAACAAAAAACTTAAAAAAGAACTACAGATACAATGATAACAAGCACGAATCTCAAAAAATTATGTTGAGTGAAACACTAGATATAAGAACGTACACTGTATGATCCCAGGTGTAGGAAACTCAAAGATGGGTGACATGAATACATTGTGATAGAAGTCAGAAAGTGATTGCCTGGGGGTGATGGGCTGGTGGGAAAAGGATCCCCAGGGGCACCCATGTCACCTGTTTCTATGTGGTCTGAACGGTGTATATTGAGCATGTCTTATTTTTGTTTGTTTGTTTTTTTTGTTTTAAGATTTTATTTATTTATTTGAGAGAGAATGAGAGAGAGAGAGCACATGAGAGGGGGGAGGGTCAGAGGAGAAGCAGACTCCCTGCTGAGCAGGGAGCCCGATGCGGGACTCGATCCCAGAACTCCAGGATCATGACCTGAGCCGAAGGCAGTCGCTTAACCAACTGAGCCACCCAGGCACCCGAGCATGTCTTATTTTTGTAACCTCCAACCAATAAAGGGCCCTAGATTCCCTCTAGGGATTCTCTTTACAACATACATTCAAGACAGTCCAATTCAGCAACACTTAATGCACCTAATGATGGGCCAGGCCCCCACCTGGGTGGAGAGGCAGCTTCTATATAGAAGAGCAGAGGAGACAGGGAGTGGACCTGCTGGGTGGCCTTGGGAATATCACCTAACTTCTCTGAGCTTCACTCTCCTCTTTTCAAAACACAGATGTGACCATAACTGTGATGCAAATGAAGGCACAGACCTAGAGGTTCTGGGCACGTGGTCCTCACCAGGAACCATCTCACACGGTCCCTGAACAGCCCCGCTGGGTGGGTACCCTGAGTGCCTCCATTTTACAGAGGAAGAAACTG
>NW_027817142.1:0-277 GCF_054177405.1 Leptonychotes weddellii | reverse complement strand
AGTTGGTTGACAGGATGAACAGAGGTTTTATAGATTTGAAAATTTGGAGGACAAAAGTTGGAGTTCAAGGTCCAACAAAGAAAGAAGTCCTGGTAACATCTCCCTCCAGACTTTGGGTTAGAACACTAAAAGTCATACTCTAGGAGTCAGGATAACTCAGAAATGGACTGGCCTTCACAGAAACTGAAACCCAGCTTTAAATTGTTTTTATCCCTGATTGAATTAATTAAGTTAATATGAACTTCCTAGTGTCTCTAGCCACCTAATATATATACTC
>NW_027817141.1:0-277 GCF_054177405.1 Leptonychotes weddellii | reverse complement strand
ACTAAGGTAAAAATACCCAATCATATAACATCCAGGTAATTGTTCATTTATTCTATAGATAATATATCTAATCTATATCTAAATCTTTACAAGGTAACCATTTTCTGTACTTCCTTGTAAGTGATCTTTAGAAAGTGTGCTGTGAAAATTAATAAAGAGAAACCTCGCTAAAGTGCACTTTGGATCTAGAAGGGGAGAGCGGTAGAGGGAGCCCTACCACTCAATGTCAATTATTGGAAGAATTGTCAATTACAGACTCCTAGGAAGAAGCTCAACA
>NW_027817140.1:0-277 GCF_054177405.1 Leptonychotes weddellii | reverse complement strand
TTTTTGAAAATGGTTTTCATATACTTTGTTTTAAAATAAGAATCTTTTGGAGCACCTTACTGGCTCAGTCGGTGGAGCATGTGACTCTTGATCTCAGGGTCATGAGTTCAAGCCCCATGGGAGTTCAAGCCCCACGTTTGATGTGGAGCGTACTTAAATAAAGTTAAATAAGAATCTTTTACAGTTTCATTTACATTTCAGGATTTTTCCCTCATGCATGTTTTCTTCTCCCTTTAAAATTAAAATCTCATTCACATTGACATTTGGTTGGTTGTCC
>NW_027817139.1:0-277 GCF_054177405.1 Leptonychotes weddellii | reverse complement strand
AACAGAAGGGGACAGACGACCAGTTAGGAGGCTTTTGTGGTTGTCTCAGGAAGAGAAAGTGACAGCAGGTGGTGGGAGGTGGGGACCTGAAGTGTGTTTTGGAGCCAGATCTTTCAGCAGGTGCTAACCGACTGGCTTTGGGAATGGGGAAGGGGGTAGGGAAAGGAAGGAAGGAGCCAAGGAGGCTTGCCTGCTGTGTAGCTTAAGCATCTGAATGGTACCATTTATTCAGAGGAAGAGTGGAACCTTTTGCGGTAGGGGAAAGATACCAAGAGTT
>NW_027817138.1:0-277 GCF_054177405.1 Leptonychotes weddellii | reverse complement strand
ATTCTAAGACCAATTCAGAATCTGTGATGTTGGTGATGGTGGTGACATCATTAATGATAACTAATATTAAATTATCTCCTCATTTAATGTTCCCAGAACCTAGTGAAGTAGGCATACTTATTACCACCATTTCACAGGTAATAAAATGGATGCAGAAAGGTTAATTCCCCTCCCTGAGATCACACAGGAAGAGGGAGAATAAGCCCATGTCCCTACTGACTGTGCCATACGGCATCACATAAACAGCTGCTGGTCCTTGACAGTCATATTCCAGGAC
>NW_027817137.1:0-277 GCF_054177405.1 Leptonychotes weddellii | reverse complement strand
AGAATGGCTACTATCAAAAACTCAAGAAACAACAAGTGTTGGTGAAGATGTGGAGAAAATGGAACACTCATGCACTGTTGGTGGGAATGCAAACCGGGACAGCCACTGTGGAAAACAGTATGGACGTTCTTAAAAATGTTAAAAATAGAATTACCACATGATCCAGTAATTTTACTACTGGGTATTTACCCAAAGAATACAAAAACACTAATTTGAAAAGATACACACACCTCTGTTTATTGCAGCATTGTTTACAATGGCCACATCCTGGAAGCAG
>NW_027817136.1:0-277 GCF_054177405.1 Leptonychotes weddellii | reverse complement strand
AAGACTTCTTCAAGGCACTGATATCTACCCGATTCTTTGGAGTCACCTTAGATGAGACTCTCAGAAATGTCCATAGATGCAAAATAAGTAGTGTAATTAGAAAGTCAGAGTTGCACCCACAACATACCCTCTCTTTTGTTCAGGTTCTTCATCCAAAAAATGGGCAATGTTACCATCTTTCTCCCACCTCCCCCCCCCCAACTTGGAATGTTGCCAGGCAGATTTTGTCTATTGCTTTATTCAGGCTTTCATAGATAGATAGATAGATAGATAGATA
>NW_027817135.1:0-277 GCF_054177405.1 Leptonychotes weddellii | reverse complement strand
AGCTCAGGTCATGATCCTGGAGTCCCGGGATCGAGTCCCGCATCGGGCTCCCTGCTCGGCAGGGAGTCTGCTTCTCCCTCTGACCCTCCCCCTTCTCATGCTCTCTCTCTATCTCATTCTCTCTCTCAAATAAATAAATAAAATCTTTAAAAAAAAAAAAAACAAAACTATCTTCTATCACAATGGTTTCATTAAAGAAAGGACAACTCCGGGAAGGTAGATACTAGACTAAAAGGCAGTTTTTATTTATTTATTTATTTTTTTAAAGATTTTATTT
>NW_027817134.1:0-277 GCF_054177405.1 Leptonychotes weddellii | reverse complement strand
AGAAAAAATCAGTGAAGAAACAATTTCTCGATTAAATATTTGACTTTTACGATGGATACTTTTGGAGTTATATAAACAAGAATTGATACAAGAGTGTCACAAAAATATTCCTAATTTTATTTCCTGTTAAAATTGCTTTTGCAATCTAAGTCTAGATTCATTTTTAACAACTAGTTATTATTATACTTCTTTGTTTTTTAATTTAAAAGTTTAATAGTAGTGACTTGCCATGAATCAAAGACTGTTTTCTTAGAAAAATATTGACTAAATTTAGTTT
>NW_027817133.1:0-277 GCF_054177405.1 Leptonychotes weddellii | reverse complement strand
TGTTAATTTTAGCCATTCTGACTGGTGTGAAGTGGTATCTCATTGAGGTTTTGATTTGGATTTCCCTGATGCTGAGCAATGTTGAGCACTTTTTCATGTGTCTGTTGGCCATTTGGATAAGACTGTTTCCTTTAAGTAGCTACCATGACATCTTATATATTTTTATTTCTTACTTAATACCCGTATAAAATTTCCAGGCAGATGAATATAGTAACACAAAATTGACATGTTTTATATTCTTTTTTTTCCCTCATTTCAGGTCAATGAATACATTTTT
>NW_027817132.1:0-2667 GCF_054177405.1 Leptonychotes weddellii | reverse complement strand
TTAAGATCAGTGCTGCTGTGGGGGTGATATGGGCTGGGAGGGGCGGGAAGCAGGGCTTTCTCATTTCTTCACTAATTACACCTACTTAAACATCATTAAACTATGCAGACGGGGCCGATTCTATTTCATGGGCACATCGCACAGGAAGGAGTGGGGCATAAAGCCTGTCGTGCTCACGTCGTGTACCCCACGGTGTGGGTTAGCCGTCGTGATAATGACGTTGTAAATTCTTAGGCAGAGTCTGCAAGGGTCCCGTCCACAGCCGGTTTCGGGGGTGTTTTCCCTGTTCTGTGAACAGTAACAGTGGGAAATGCTGTCGGTACGTTGTGATGCTTAAATCACGGTGATGTTTGCTGTACGCTTGCTTATTATAGAAAATGCTAAACTGTCTCTTTTCCCCCCACAACGGGGCATTGTCTCTATTCCAACCTGGTAATGGGCTTTAACGAGCTCATATTTTTGTCATCATAAAAGAAAACAGAATTAACTTGTCCTAACGTCATGAGTTTAGAAAATCCTGGAGGTGATGAGGCGGTGGGGGGCAGCGATGCCCACAGCCTCCCAGGTTCGTGTGCAGGGACGAGAGCTGGCCTGGGGCCCCAGGTCCAGTGTGGAGGTTGCCTGAGTCCGATGGGCTCCGATGGGCCACCTGCCCAGGCCAGAAGCCGTCCTCGTGGCGGGAGGATGAGTCCCCCACTGCTCACACCTGAGCCCCATGGGCTTGCATGGACACGGACCAAAGCCCACCCTGAGCTGAGAGCAGGGCCCAGAGAACAGCACCGGGACAGGGGCCCCTTGCTGGGCTGCCAGAGGGGCAGACGTCCACATGGCTCCCCACCGAGAGCTCCATCCCGTGTCTACACTGGGCAGAGGTCCCGGGGGCGTGGTTTCACCTCTGCCCCTCCCATGGACCCCCAAGAACATGGCTCTGCCAGGACCTTGCTTTGCCCACACCCTGAGCCAGGCACTGCCCTGCCCCCTGCATCCCTCTGGGCTCCCGGTCCGTGCTTCACATCAGGTACGGCTCCCCAGCAGAGAGATGGGACATGGTGGCCCGTGCAAACCCCAGCAAGGGTCTTGGTGGGTGATTCTCGTGTCAGCCCAGCTGGGCTGCGGGTCCCAGGTACGTGGTCGATGTTTCTGTGAGGGCGTTTCTGGATGAGGCTGGCTGTGATGTCAGTGGAAATCAGTAAAGCAGGTAGCCCTCCCTAATGGGTGGGCCTCATGCAATCAGGGGCCGGCCTGGAATGTGCCTGGGGTGGGAAGGACTCACAGGGAAGACTGTGCAGCCCCCCACCTCTGTCCCCCTCTGGATGGCTCCTCTGGAGCGTGATACCTCTTGTCATCCATCAACACCCCAAGTCCTTCTTGCCGTTTCTGCTCTGGCTTCTCCCAGAAGGGACGAGCTCCTCCCGGCATTACGGGGTTCTGGGAAACGTCTCAGATTCCATGCGTCCCAGCACCGGGACCATCAGGACACGCAGTTCACAGGGTGCAGGTCCCTGTGTCCAGGGGCCGAGTGGGCTTTCTCCGGGTCTGACTAGGGCTGTGATTTTGTGTCCAGCTGTGTGGGCAGAGAACGTTTCTGAAGCTCGCAATATTTTCACAAAAATTCCTTCCCAAAATTTATGAGCCTGAGCAACACATTCATTTTTATGACACAGAATGAAATAAGGCATACATTTTTCCTGTTTCTTTTTTAATTCGCTGGGCACCATGTGCATTACTCCAGCTTGTCAAAATGTTTTAATTCATGAATGTTTTCAGAAAAGTGTGTGATTAGCACGAAAGTGGAGGAAGGTGCCCCTTCCTGAGAATAACCTTGGTGATGATTCCTATTTGTCCTTGAGAGGCCATTGTGGGGACAGGAGAGCCAGGATGGAGGGTGGGGCAAGAAGGTGCCATCCTGGACTGAGAGCCTCCCAGCTGCTCTGCTCACCTGCGTCCACAGACCTGGGCTCAGCGCTGCCCTTGGCTCGAAGAGCTGTCAGGGAGGGGAGTGTCATTGGCAGGGGGAGGGACAGCCTGGTCAGAGGACCCCTAGAGCTTCCCCCAACTCCTGCAGGAACCCTGTCTGCAGCCTGCAGTCCTGGGGCCCCACAAAGGCCTCGGCACAAGGAGTGGGTCCTGGAAGGGCCCCAGATGTCCCCACCCCATGTCCCAAGAGCCCCCAGTGACCCTATCCTCAGGCCCCTTCACCTCCCTGGGGGTCAAATCAGCCCCAAGTTGCAGAGCTTTCCCCTAACGACCTGGAGGAACCCCCACCACAGCCAGCAGAGCTGGCCTCTGAAGAATGGGGTCGCCAGGGACAGGAGCCCAGCTCTCCGCTGCTCAGTCAAGGGCTTGCTGTTGGGCAAGTGGGGAGCAGATGTCCCCTCACTGGTCGGGACTGATGCTCTGCCTTCACTAGTCACCACTGGCTCTGGAGGAATGTGCCATCCTCTGACCAAGACGGTGGCCCAGGCTGGGGAGGGAAGATCCCCCCATGTGCATGGCTGTCCCTGCAGACCCAGACGCTGACCCGACCGCAGGGGCTCAGCGGAGGGCAGCTCGGGGGGGACGCACCCGCTGGAGAGCAGCACCCTCTGTGCGGCCCCCTCTGAATGCCGCATCTCTGGCTGCAGAGCAGAGCACCCCCACTGTGCCCGGGGGATTCTTCAGACTTCC
>NW_027817131.1:0-277 GCF_054177405.1 Leptonychotes weddellii | reverse complement strand
ATAAAAGCCTCCATTCTTGGGATGCCTGGGTGGCTCAGTTGGATAAGCGTCTGCCTTCAGCTCAGGTCATGATCCCACGGTCCTGGGATCGAGTCCCACATCGGGCTCCTTGCTCAGTGGGGAGCCTGCTTCTCCCTCTGCCTGCTGCTCCCCCTGCTTGTTCTCTCTCTCTCTCTCTGACAAATTAAAAAAAAAAAAAAATCTTAAAAAAAAGCCTCCATTCTCTAAGCTGTGCTAGTCACCTAAATGCAGAATCAAGCAAATTCACACTAGGATA
>NW_027817130.1:0-277 GCF_054177405.1 Leptonychotes weddellii | reverse complement strand
AGAGAGATGGGGCCACAGGATGGAGAGAGGGTTTGGAGCCTGGGGGGTTAGGCTGTTGTTATCTTAAGATGGTAAAGGCTTGGGCATGTTTATATGATACCTTAGGACCCTTGGCACTTGGCTGGGGATTGATTTGGAGCTCAGAGGGCGGGATGAGTGTCTTCCTCTGAGGCTGGAAGAAAGAAGAGGAGGAAAGGTCAAGATTTAGGTAAATGTGTTGGTGTGAAGGAAAGACTTTGAGAAAGATGAGCCTGATAACATAGATTTTTTTTTTTTT
>NW_027817129.1:0-277 GCF_054177405.1 Leptonychotes weddellii | reverse complement strand
AGCACATGAGAGGGGGAGGGTCAGAGGGAGAAGCAGACTCCCTGCCGAGCAGGGAGCCCGATGCGGGACTCGATCCCAGGACTCCAGGATCATGACCTGAGCCGAAGGCAGTCGCTTAACCAACTGAGCCACCCAGGCGCCCCAGACTTAAAAGAATCTTAAGGGGGGAGAAATTGGATATTCATCCCTTTTTTTTTTTTAATGAATATGCCACAAAAATATTTGAAATATTCTTTATGTATATAAAACATCATTTAGAATTTTTTAAATTTTTTAT
>NW_027817128.1:0-277 GCF_054177405.1 Leptonychotes weddellii | reverse complement strand
AAATGTAAGAAATTTAAAATTTAAAAATGAAATTTTTAAAATTACTCCAACAGTACATATCTCACTAATTAATGCCCCATCCTTACTGGAGAATTCCAGACTTACCATCTAAACTACTCTCAGCAAATTTTAACATTTTGCATAACTGTATATTCAGCATTTTTAAGCCTATCAGTAGTACATGCCCATAGGGAATATATATTGTAAGATGCAGTATTAGATCATTCAAAGCAATAAAATTATATTAATGTTTTAATGAGAGCATTAAATGGCTTCA
>NW_027817127.1:0-277 GCF_054177405.1 Leptonychotes weddellii | reverse complement strand
CTCTCCTGTAAAGAGTAAGATTTGTGCATTAGAACTAGCTGATGCTGAGTTTAATTCCTAGTCTCTTTTGTGATTCTAAACCATTTGTCAAAGCTCTACCTAGTATGAATAGACTGATTAGGAAATGTATTCATCCTGTGACCTTGTCCACTCATTTATTTATTTTTTATTTTTTTTATTTTTATTTTTTTTATTCTTATGTTAATCCCCATACATTACATCATTAGTTCTAGATGAAGTGTTCCATGATTCATTGTTTGTGCACAACACCCAGTGC
>NW_027817126.1:0-277 GCF_054177405.1 Leptonychotes weddellii | reverse complement strand
ATTTTAAAAGTATGCGGTAGCTCTACATGTATTGATATAGAAAGTATTTATTTAAGTAAAAATAATAAAGTTGCAGTAGGAGTCCATATAATTAAGAAAGCAAACCTTTATATGTTTGTAAGTGAAGATCCATGCTTCTAAAGTCAAACTCTCACTCTTTGCAGATGATATGATACTTTATGTGGAAAACCCCAAAGACGCCACCCCAAAACTGCTAAAACTCATACAGGAATTCAGTCAAGTGGCAGGATATAAAATCAATGCACAGAAGTCAGTG
>NW_027817125.1:0-277 GCF_054177405.1 Leptonychotes weddellii | reverse complement strand
GTTCAAATGCAGATTTTCACTCTGCAAAGAATAGACTGAAATCCAGCATTTCTAACAAGTTCCCAAGTACTGTTGGTGGTTCTTGTTAGCAGAAATTGTTTTGGGTAGCAAATCCTCCACAACCAGTATGTGTTTACAGGAGAAAACCATACCCACAAATCAAAACAATAACAAAAATTCCACTCTGTTCTTTTATTTAATTTTATTTTATTATGTTGTGTTAGTCACCATGCAGTAAATCATTAGTTTTTGATGTAGTGTTCCATGATTCATTGTT
>NW_027817124.1:0-277 GCF_054177405.1 Leptonychotes weddellii | reverse complement strand
ATAAAGTTCTGACATCTGAGCTCTAGGTGCAGGAAGTCAGGAAGTATAAGAAGAAGGAGGAAGATGAGGTTTTTTTCCTCCTATTTCTGTACACAGAATCAGCCTGGGGAAATATTAAAGTATGTGTAAGTGCCTTTAGTACCTCCTTTTCTATACATCACCTTCACTGCTCAGCATCCATCTCCTGGAGTTTCCCAGTGTCCCAGCGCCTTGTAGGGACACCTGGCCTCCCACTGTGGACACCCCACCCAGACCTAACCTTTTCCTGCTCTGAGTT
>NW_027817123.1:0-277 GCF_054177405.1 Leptonychotes weddellii | reverse complement strand
AAATGTCAAAAATGCATGACAAAAATTTTAAAGCAACTTAAAAAAATCTTTTAAAAGATTTTTAAATATAAAAATGTATCAACAAGTAATACAAACATGCTTGAAACAAATGAAAAACAAATCTTTAGTGAAGAGAAAGTCTTATCAAAGAAATAAAAGATATAAAGAACCAAATGGCAATTTTAGAATTGAAAAATAGGGGCGCCTGGGTGGCTCAGTTGGTTAAGCGACTGCCTTCGGCTCAGGTCATGATCCTGGAGTCCCTGGATCGAGTCCC
>NW_027817122.1:0-277 GCF_054177405.1 Leptonychotes weddellii | reverse complement strand
GGCGCCTGGGTGGCTCAGTTGGTTGAGCGACTGCCTTCGGCTCAGGTCATGATCCTGGAGTCCCTGGATCGAGTCCCGCATCGGGCTCCCTGCTCGGCAGGGAGTCTGCTTCTCCCTCTGACCCTCCCCCCTCTCATGTGCTCTCTCTCATTCTCTCTCTCTCAAATAAATAAATAAAATCTTTAAAAAAAAAAAAAAAAGAATATTCCTCTCTTTGGGGACTTTTTCCTGTCACCAGTTATGAGATCATCAGCGGATGGGCCGCCATTTTTATGAG
>NW_027817121.1:0-2668 GCF_054177405.1 Leptonychotes weddellii | reverse complement strand
GCTGCATAATATTCCATTGTATATATATACCACATCTTCTTTATCCAGTCATCTGTCGATGGACATCTTGGCTCTTTCCACAGTTTGGCTATTGTGGACATTGCTGCTATAAACATCGGGGTGCACGTACCCCTTCGGATCCCTACTTTTGTATCTTTGGGGTAAATACCCAGTAGTGCAATTGCTGGATCATATGGTATGGAGCTAAGGTTTCAAAAAAATGAACAGTTAATTTTAAATCAGTGCTTCTCCATTTCAAATGCACATAAGAGTCCTCTAGGGATCTTGTGAAAATGCAGATTCAGATTCCCGGGGTCTGGCTAGGAGTGGGGCTGAGATCCTCCCTCTCTAGCAAGCCCCCAAGTGACACTGATGCTGGTGGCCCAGGGACCACTCTTTGGGTATCAATAAGCTAGGTCTGTTAACCCTTCAAGAATTTTGGAGGCTCACGCCTCCTATTAAGGAAACCGATGAAATCAGTTCCCTTCCCAAACAAAAGCTGAGTGATAGATAAGAATTGTTTACTGGTCCAGAAGGAAGGGTACCGGGTTGAATAACTTAAAGAAGATGTCACAGGCTTATTTCCTTCTAGCACTCTGTTTTTACAGAGCCTTAAAACATGCGTGCCTTGACGTAGGAGCAGCATCTGTTGAGATGAGTATCAAGAGTGAAACTTTGACCAGTGGTACTGAACAGAGGGTTAAATTGCCCCTTTGTGAGGATAAGTTAAACTTAAGGTTTCTGAATTCATTTATTCCTTCATTCAACAAGTATTTACTGAGAGCTGACTAGAGGATGTCTGTTCTTCCAGGCAGGGGAGATATAGTCTTGAGTAAAAACAGACTCAATCCCTACCCTCAGGGAGCTTACAGTCCTAGAAGGGAGGCTCACACCCCATCAGTCAATTGTACAAATAAGTGTAAGTTGCAATTGTGAGTGCTCTGAAGGAAGGTGTCCCCAGTGCTAGCAGGGCCTGTAACAGGGAATCCGGATTGGTTGGGAAGATAAGAATGTTAGGCTCAAACTGAGATCTGGAAACCACAGGAGTTGCTTTAGTAAAATGGAGAGGAAAGAATGTTATCGGCAGAAGAAACAAAGGCCCTGCCAGTGTAGGGCTGCTAGGAATGAGGGCTGGGATGTGACAGAAGAGACCTGGCTTTGACCCTAGCAAGGGTCCTCTGCTATCAAAGAGTATGACAGGGAAAGGACAGGGCTCGAGGGTTTTAAATGTTTTCCTCGGTCCTCTTTGTTCATTTAAAAAACACACCTTCTTCCTACTAGGATTCTAATCTTCACCCCAGAAGTAACTCTGTGTGTCACTTAAAGGAGATATGACAGTCTTGTTTTTTTCCCAAGATTTTATTTATTTATCTGTCAGAGAGAGAGCGAGTGAGCACAAGCAGGGGGAGTGGCAGGCAGTGGGAGAAGCAGGCTCCCGCTGAGCAGGGAGCCCAGTGCGGGATTCGATCCCAGGACCCTGGGATCATGACCTGAGCCGAAGGTAGAAGCTTAACTGACTGAGCCACCAAGGTGTCCCATGACAATCTTATTGTAACTGCATAGTGGAAAAGGGGTGTAGCCAGCCAGTGTGAATGTCCCTCAGCCTCAGTCCCTGGGTTGTGACTAGAAGTTCTTGGAGGGGCTCGAGGTGAGACCCACTGGTAGGCTGGCTAGTTCCAGATCTTGCCTTAGCATTACCTAGATTTTGCTGCCCGTCAGTGTCCATGTTTACACACAGCTGTGCCCTGCTTCTTCTGAGGACCATAGATTTCTCATCTTGGTCCTTGCAGCAATACAGAGACATTCCTGAGTTTTCTCTATTCCCTATTCACCATACACACCAGTAGGTGTCTTTGATGTGTGTCTTCCTCTGACGCTCCTAACAAAGGCCCTTCAATCATGTTCTGGCTTCTGCCCCCCTCTACCAGCTTCTGTACATGTCTGTGCGCATGCGCATATTCACACACAAATGTGCACAAAATGTGACTCTGAGACATGCTTGGGCCTTGGAGCATACCCTCACAGATGACTGGGGAGGCATCTTAGAGGTACGATCCAAGAAGAATGTCAACTGTCCTACCTCTACCAAGCCTGGAACATTGTTGCCTGTTTCTTATTCCACCCTCATTGATACCACCTCTCTAGTCTAGGCTACCAACAACTCAGTCCTGTCCCTACCTCCCGCTGAGTGACCTTGAACTAGTTACTTATCCTCTCTTTTCTCCGTAAAATGGAGAGGCTTCAGTGTTGGGCCTTAATAAATATCTAACTGATTAACTTGGGGGGAAAAGGGAGGAAATTTCATTTTACAATAAAAAAGATAACTTTTGGATGTCAAAAAGCTTAAACAAAGGTAAACAACAATATTAATAACGTGTATGGCAAATAATCAATATCTTTCATAGAAAAAGAGATCTCCTTAGGGAGAAAAAAAAAAAAAAAGAGGGGTGCCTGGGTGGCTCAGTTGTTAAGCATCTGCCTTCAGCTCAGGTCATGATCCCAGGGTCCTGGGATCAAGCCCCACATCTGGGCTCTCTGCTCGGCGGGAAGCCTGCTTTTCCCTTTCCCACCCTCCCGCTTGTGTTCCCTCTCTCGCTGTGTGTCTCTCTCTCTGACAAAATAAATAAATAAAATCTTAAAAAAAAAGAGAGAGAATTGGGCACCTGGG
>NW_027817120.1:0-277 GCF_054177405.1 Leptonychotes weddellii | reverse complement strand
ACCAATTTGAAGATAGGGTGTTTTGGCTCATTATGGAAATTTAGTGGGTTGTACAGAAAGAAAGAAAGAGAAAAGAAGGAAGGAAGGAAGGAAGCAAGCAAGCAAGCAGGAAGGGAGGGAGGGAGGGAGAACTGGAGGGAGCCTTATCTGGTTGAAGGTAGAGCAACTACAGTACTGACGTCACCATCCTTGAAGCTCTTGTTAGCTCTCTGCTGCTTTTGGCTTTTGCAACCAATGACACGATATTTCTTCTTAATAAGCATGGGGAGGGATTATA
>NW_027817119.1:0-277 GCF_054177405.1 Leptonychotes weddellii | reverse complement strand
GATCTATCTGCACAGGGGTTTCTGGCCAATTCTCTCTTCTCTGATACGGCAAACCCACACGAGAAAGCAGAGGAGCCGCCAGGAGGAAGGCACTGAAGGGCAAGGGTAAGAGAACAGTGAGAACGTTGCATTTACAGGGGATCTTATTTTCGTTTCGAAGGGCTGCCATGTCATTGTTCCAGCTCCTGGGGCGCTGTGATGCGTCAGCAAGACACGCGTGTGCAGGGGAGGGCAAGTGCCAGTGTCCCTGTTTTCCCTGGAAAGTGCTTCAGACTCT
>NW_027817118.1:0-277 GCF_054177405.1 Leptonychotes weddellii | reverse complement strand
CTTTTTTTGCGAACCTAGATCAGCTCTCATGTGTTTTCGTTTAATCCCATGTGCCATCCACGCAACGCAATGGAACAAAAGTGTAGAGAAACCGTGCCTCAGCAAAGATCGCCCTTCTTGATTGTGAACTTCATCTATTGTGTGTTTTTGTGAAAGCAGGAGAAATGGAACCCAAACATAACTCTGAGTGAGAAGCAGGGTTGTAAGGAAGGCTGCTGTCGACTCACCTCTTGGTTTAGGTACCCCATGTGCCTGGATGCCTATTTACCAGGCTACT
>NW_027817117.1:0-277 GCF_054177405.1 Leptonychotes weddellii | reverse complement strand
TGGCTGCACCAGCTTGCATTCCCAACAGTGTAGGAGGGTTCCCCTTTCTCTGCATCCCCGCCAACATCTGTCATTTCCTGACTTGTTAATTTTAGCCATTCTGACTGGTGTGTTCCTCACGTCTTCTTTCTGATTCTGTCTTGGGTCTTTCTATCTCACAGTCCATCTCGATTTAACTGGGGAATAAGCTATTTTGTGTGTCTTCATTATAATTTTTAAGAACACTTGATTTTTCCTGTGCTTATAAGACTGTGTGTGACTCTTTTAGAAGACGACA
>NW_027817116.1:0-277 GCF_054177405.1 Leptonychotes weddellii | reverse complement strand
AACCCTCAGTTTGTTTCCTGAGATTAAGAATTCCTCATATCAGTGAGATCATATGATACATGTCTTTCTCTGATTGACGTATTTCGCTCTATTAATTTAAACTTATTCCTGCCATCTTATTTGGTGGTTCATATTTGATACTCTCTTTTTCTTTTGTTTCATAACATTTCTATTATTGGCCTGATTACATTTTTGTTCCATTTACTTTTCTATAAGTATAGAAGTTTTACTATTTCTAGAATAGTGGTTTGCTTTAAATTTTTAATGCAAGATCGGA
>NW_027817115.1:0-277 GCF_054177405.1 Leptonychotes weddellii | reverse complement strand
GAACACTTCATCTAGAACTAATGATGTAATGTATGGGGATTAACATAAGAATAAAAATAAAATAAAATAAAAAAATTTAAAAAAATGTAATGCTTATGTTGTCTATATTGTTGTCTTGATATGTTAGTCCATGTGCCAGTAACACACTGTTTTAACTTTTATGGTTTTATAATCTGTTTAAATTTCTAGAAAGGTCAGTTTCTTTCTAGAAAGGTCAGTTTCTCTCAACTTTATTTTTTTTATATAATCATCTTACTTATCCTTCCTTAATCATTTA
>NW_027817114.1:0-277 GCF_054177405.1 Leptonychotes weddellii | reverse complement strand
CGGAGGGGTAGATGAACCATGAGAGACGATGGACTCTGAAAAACAAACTGAGGGTTCTAGAGGGGAGGGGGGTGGGAGCATGGGTTAGCCTGGTGGTGGGTATTGAGGAGGGCACATTCTGCATGGAGCACTGGGTGTTATGCACAAACAATGAATCATGGAAGACTACATCTAAAACTAATGATGTAATGTATTGGGATTAACTTAAGAATAAAAAAAAATTAAAAAAAAAAAAGAATAAAGCTGCTATTATTTCTTTAATCAAGTTTTTATTCAA
>NW_027817113.1:0-277 GCF_054177405.1 Leptonychotes weddellii | reverse complement strand
CCTGAGCCGAAGGCAGACGCTTAACGACTGAGCCACCCAGGCGCCCCCATACTGTTTTCAATAGTGGTTGCACCAATTTACATTCCCACCAACAGTGCACAAGGGTTCAGTTGCCTGCACATTTTTTGCTAATACTATTTCTTCTTTTTTAATAATAGGCATTCCAACATGTGTAGGTGATATCTCATTTCCCCGACGATTAATGATAATGAGCACCTTCTCATGTACTTGTTGGCCATCTGTATGTCTTCTTTGGAAAGATGTCTATTCAGATCTT
>NW_027817112.1:0-277 GCF_054177405.1 Leptonychotes weddellii | reverse complement strand
TTGAGTCATAGTTAAAATGGGCTAACCCACTCCAAGACTATAAATAAAAATCTTCCTTGTTATTCTAGAACATTTACAGCTCTGCTTTTTTACATTTAAGTCTTTGATCTTTCATATACATTTGGCATATAATATAAGGCATTCATCTAATTGTTTTTGTATGCCCATCTGCTATCAAAATATCATTTATTAAATAATTATTAAATAATTTTTTATTATGCTGTGAGAGCATTGAGAAAGGGAAGTAAGACTCGAGCCTAAGAGACCAGCCCTAGGG
>NW_027817111.1:0-2668 GCF_054177405.1 Leptonychotes weddellii | reverse complement strand
TTGAGGAGGGCATGTTCTGCATGGAGCACTGGGTGTTGTGCACAGACAATGAATCATGGAACACTTCATCTAAAACTAATGATGTAATGTATGGGGATTAACATAAGAATAAAAAAATAAATAAAAAAATAATAATAATCTTGTTTTGAATAGTCTGTTAATTTTGTATCATTTAGAAAATTTCCCAGGCCCTAAGTTGTACAAGTGATTAACCCTACAAATAATGCCTCACTTGGTAAAAAGGTCCAAATTTCAGAAGCCATAGTTACAATTTTTCTTGAAATCTGAAGGGGGTTAAAGGAAAAACATTTGTGGGGAATATGATCCCACTGAATAAATGCTATTGCTTATAGTCGGAAGTCCCTCCATGTGGAAACCAAGAATAGTCAAATCCCAATCATGTTCAGTGATGAAAAGAAACAAGACACATTATTTTTTTAAAGATTTTATTTATTTATTTGAGAGAGAGAAAGCCAGAGACAGAGCATGAGTGGAGGGGGAGGGGGAGAGGGTGCGCAGAGGGAGAGGGAGAAGCAGGCTCCCCATTGAGCAAGGAGCCCATTCTCAATACCAGGACCCTGGGATCATGACCTGAGCCGAAGAAAGACGCTTAACTGACTCAGCCACCCAGGTGCCCCGAAACAAGACACATTAAATCTAAATGGCTGATAATATAAAAATAATTTACTAACAATATGGTTTTATACCTGCACTTGAAAATGAACTTGTCTGATGTTCTAGATAGTTACTTCCAGGTATTAAAACCCTAACATAAGTACCAACTCAGAAGCACTGACTGACTCCTATAGGGGTAGACATCACCTTTCCAACTAATTCAATACATCAATCTAAGCCAAATCTGGTCTCTATCTAACGTTTCTGCTCACATTTTTCCTAGGACACTGAGTTAAAGATTTGGGCTTTACTGGGCTTCAGTTACAGCTTCTGCTAATCAAGAATAAACAAATTCGAAACTGTATCAAAATACTTAACTGATGGGTAATAAATGATAATTTCAATAAGAATATGAAAGCAACATTTGCCATGGAAGAATTGTAATATGGGTAATCTATCAATTAATCTCAGTTTTCATAATTATGACAGTTTTCAAAAATAAAGGGAGATAGGTTGGAGCTAAGATGACGGCATACTAGAAGGACCCAAGGCTCATCTCGTCCCTCAAACAGAACTATATAACTAACAAATCATTCTAAATGCCCCAAAAATCAACCTGAAGACTGACAGAACAAATTCCACAACTAGAGAGAAGAAACCACATCGAAGAAGATAAGAAGTGCGGAGATGTGGTTGAGGGAAGAAACAGATCAAGGGTACAGGTTAGGAGCTGTGGTTGTGGAGAGAGATGAAAGAGAGCAGAACACACAGGGGAATGCAAAAGGAGGACATTTCCCCAAAGCCACTGACTGGGAAAACAAGAAGGGCTGATTTTCAATGAGTTCTTGCAACCAGGAAGGCTTAAAGACTAGCGATTTGAAGGTCAGCAGGCAGGGCTGGCATAGAACCCTAAGGGCACTGCCTACACCTGGAGAGAAGGTAGGCTAAAAAACCCAGGGGCAGATGGCATGGAAATAATGACCTGAAGAACTCTTGGGGGCACATGGGGGGAGATTATTTGGCTCTTCTTGGGGTGAGTCCCTGAGAGGCAGAGTTCCAGGGAGATGATTCTCTTAGTGACAAAAGAGTTGGCCAGAGCCATTTCCATCCCTAGCCCCTCAGCATAAACACAGAGCCACCTGCATAAAGCAACACTGGTAGCCTAACTTGCTTACACCAGGTCCCAAATCCCTGTGCTCTGGCAGTACTGCCCTTCTTGGTGAAGCCTGCCTCAGTCCCAGGGTGGTGGGCCCCTTCCCCAGAAGACAAGCACAGAACCCTGCAACACCACATCTCCTGACCAGAGAGGTCTTCAGTTCTAGTGGAAGTAGTATCAGGTCTCATTTCACAAGCAGGCCAGAGTAAACCTACTTAAAACTCACCACATTTTGGCCAAGGACCAACACTGTCCACTGCAGGCAAGGAGAGCCTCTGCAGACAACTGGCCTGAAGGATAGAGCAGCCAAAACAAAAGAGCAGAGTATATGCAGCACACACCAGAGATACTCCCTGAAGCACCAGTCCCTGGACACTATATGACCTCTTTTTCATAAAGCCATTCCTCTCAGGAACATGAAACATAAATGGCTTTCTTAACACACAGAAGAAGTTAGGGACATGGACAAAACGCCAAGAAGGAGAAATTCATTCCAAATGAAAGAACAAGATAAGGTCACAGCCAGAGATCTAAGCAGAACAGATAATAAGTAACATGCCTGATGGAAAATTTTGAACAACAATAAGGATACTTGCTGGGCTTGAGAAAAGAATGGGCCTAACCTTACACCTAAAGGAACTACAAAAAGAACAAAAAACGAAGCCTAAAGCCAGCAGAAGGAGGGAAATAATAGATTAAATGGAAAGAAATGATATAGACACATAGACCAATGGAACAGAGTAGAGACTCCAGAAATGGACCCTCAAATCTATGGTCAACTAATCTTTGACAAATCAGGAAAAAATATCCAATGGAAAAAAGACAGTCTCTTCAATATGTGGTGCTGGGAAAATTGGACAGCTACATATAGAAGAATGAAACTGGACCATTCCCTTA
>NW_027817110.1:0-277 GCF_054177405.1 Leptonychotes weddellii | reverse complement strand
TCCCTTAAGCAGGTCAGAAGACTCCCATGTGGAACTTTCTCGCCCCGGACCACAGGGATGACGTGCTTATCACCAGAGTCAAGGAATTTAGGACCACGGGGTCTATACAAACACACCTGGTTAAACTAACCCTTATCTTCCTAGTTACTTCTTTACCGTTTACGAGCCCTAGTCCAAACCCCTGCGTCTGTCAATTCTTCACACACTTACTGCTTCTTTGTCTAAAAGGTAGAAGAGCTGTCTGCTCCAGTCACCTCTGCTGGTCTTCATGGTCTTG
>NW_027817109.1:0-277 GCF_054177405.1 Leptonychotes weddellii | reverse complement strand
TTTCCCCATTGAGAATAATATTCGCTGTAGGTTTTTCATAGATGGCTTTTATGATATTGAGGTATGTACCCTCGATCCCTATACTCTGAAGAATTTTGATCAAGAAAGGATGCTGTACTTTGTTTGTGGCAGAATTCTTAAGCTTGTATGCCTTGTGTTGATCTTGCAATGCACCAGGCTGGGTGCTGTTAGCCTCTCTTTTACTTTTCCAAGGGCACAGCTAAATGTTCAAGTTTGTGGTTTCTCCTTGGCCAGCAGATTCAGGCCAGCTTTTGGC
>NW_027817108.1:0-277 GCF_054177405.1 Leptonychotes weddellii | reverse complement strand
GTGTTATACGCAAACAATGAATCATGGAACACTACATCAAAGACTAATGATGTAATGTATGGTGATTAACATAATATAATAAAAAAAAGACTAATGAATCACTGAACTCCACCTCTGAAACTAATAATACCCTATATGTTAATTAACTGAATTTAAATAAAATAAATTTTTCAAAAAAGAAGTGAATTTCTTATAGACAGCTATATTAATTTCCTATAGCTGCTAAACCAAATTACCACAAACTTGGTGACCACGTATTTATTCTCTCACAGTTCTG
>NW_027817107.1:0-277 GCF_054177405.1 Leptonychotes weddellii | reverse complement strand
CCAGTAACAAGGCAGGAGTAAGGTTAAGGCACCACACCATGTTGTGGAGATTCTATTAATGGCTTTAGAACAAAACCATAATGAGTACTAAGAAAGAACTATATCTTAACCCCACTGAAAAAGGCCTATTTAACCAAATTTCCTCTTTTATGAATGCCTTCTGCTACCTAGGTAAGTGCATTTGGATCCAAAAAAAAAAAAAAAAAAGCCAAGTTTAAAAAAAAATTCATGGTGTTTTAGTACTGGAGAATGGAAATCTGTTTTAATTAAATTCAGT
>NW_027817106.1:0-277 GCF_054177405.1 Leptonychotes weddellii | reverse complement strand
AAGGGGGCGCCCTCAGAAACTACGCCCTGCCAGGGAGAGCCCTGGTCCTGTCTGCCGTGGCCCGGCATCAGCCTCCCGTGGCCCAGCATCAGCCTCCCGTGGCCCAGCATGTCTCCCGTGGCCCAGTATCAGCCTCCGTGGCCTAGCATCAGCCTTCCGTGGCCCAGCATCAGCCTCCCGTGGCCCAGCATCAGCCTCCCGTGGCCCAGCATGTCTCCCGGGGCCCGGCATCAGCTTCCCGTGGCCCAGCATCAGCCTCCCATGGCCCAGCATCAGC
>NW_027817105.1:0-277 GCF_054177405.1 Leptonychotes weddellii | reverse complement strand
CCCTTTATCTGATATGTCATTTGCAAATATCTTCTCCCATTCTGTCGGTTGTCTTTTGGTTTTGTTGACTGTTTCTTCTGCAATCTTATATTCTTTTTAATGCCACTGCTATTGAAAGTTTTTGAAGTACTTGCTAATTAACCTGATCATAATACATATATATGTGTGTGTGCATATATACATATATATATACACACACACACTATATTATACAGAAAATACTGATAGGATAAGCAGTAAAATTTATTTGGTGATTTTGTTTTTCATCCTTATTCAT
>NW_027817104.1:0-277 GCF_054177405.1 Leptonychotes weddellii | reverse complement strand
GGCGCCTGGGTGGCTCAGTTGGTTAAGCAACTGCCTTCGGCTCAGGTCATGATCCTGGAGTCCCGGGATCGAGTCCCGCATCGGGCTCCCTGCTCGGCAGGGAGTCTGCTTCTCCCTCTGATCCTCCCCCTCTCATGCTCTCTGTCTCCCATTCTCTCTCTCAGATAAATAAATAAAAAATCTTTAAAAAAAAAAAAAGTTTTTTGACATATTTGTAACCTGTTTTTACTTACTTGTAACCTGTTTTATCTTCTGCCATTCCAGTGACCTGACCACT
>NW_027817103.1:0-277 GCF_054177405.1 Leptonychotes weddellii | reverse complement strand
GAGAGTTGTTGCTCTTCTTTTCTTCGATCTCCTGTTGAGTTTGTAGGTGTTCAGAATGGTTTGATCCCTATCCAGCTGAATTCCTGAGAGGAGACGAAATCCAGGTCTACTACTCCTCCGCCATCTTGCTCCGCCCCCTTCTGAGTACTTTCTGTGAGAAATACAAAACACTTGATAGCATTCAAGTCCAGCATAAATTTCCCTCCACCTGAATCTGTGCCCTGTCCTCACCCTGCCCTAGACTGCTACAGGCCTTCATGCATTTTCATGCTTTCTT
>NW_027817102.1:0-277 GCF_054177405.1 Leptonychotes weddellii | reverse complement strand
GATGAATGTCTACCTATGGTTAATGCACATACATACATTGATGTGTGTATGCATTGATACATATATCTGTCCCTATACTTATAAATATTATACTTGTCCCTTTATTAAAAGAACAATTTAAAGCAAAAGGGAATATTATTTTTTTTGGAAATGACATAGTTTCTTTTTATTTTATTTTTATTTATTTATTTATTTTTTTTATTCTTATGTTAATCCCCATACATTACATCATTAGTTCTAGATGAAGTGTTCCATGATTCATTGTTTGTGCATAACA
>NW_027817101.1:0-277 GCF_054177405.1 Leptonychotes weddellii | reverse complement strand
AATGTTTTATATTGCAGATGTTTCCCCCTTGTCATTAATTTTTAAGCCATCTTTCTTACATTCTTTAACTTACGGAAGTTAACATGTTTGTGTAGTCAAATCTATCTTTTTTTTTTAATTTTTATTTCCTTTGGTTTCTACAACTTATTTTTTGTAATCCTACCAATGCCTATAGTCCATATAGGGCATTACCTCATTTAAAAACTTACCTTATAAAATCAAGGTAGACACCAATGAAGCATCGAAAAGGGCCAGGTAATATAATCTCTACCTCTTA
>NW_027817100.1:0-2668 GCF_054177405.1 Leptonychotes weddellii | reverse complement strand
CCTCCCCCCTCTCATGTGCTCTCTCTCTCCTCTCATCCTCTCTCTCAAATAAATAAAATCTTTAAAAATAAAAAAAAAAAAAAAAGAACTATGTAACCAAGATCAGAGGGGAGGGGAAACACAACTTAAGACACTGAGGAGTAACAAGAAGGCTGACTGAGGGAAGGAGGGGCTCAAGGGGACTATGGAGGACAAAAGGACTCAGAAATGGAATACCACCCGAACCAACGTGCACGAAGACTGGGGATCTGGCAGCGCGGGTGAGAGAGGAATTAGGAAGAGCACAGGCTCCTGTAGGTGGAGGACACCACTATCAGCATCCTCTCTCCTGCAGTCATGGTGGGACACACCCAATCAGGGCAGGACAGTCCTCCTGCCAGGTTCAGCTCAGAAGTGTCAGTCCCTGTAAGAACACAACCTCGTCTGTTTGGCAGGAAATAGGAGAAGAATACCCCAAAAGGTGACTGAAAGAGTAATTTTTAAAAGTTGATGTGACTTCCTTTAATCTGAGGGTCTCAGGGGTATAAGGCACAGAAATGAAGAAAAAAGAAAAAGACCACTCCCATTTATACATAAACCCAGACTACACTTACAAGATGTCATCTTATATATTTCAGAAGGAAACAAAACAAAACAAATGTAGACACGTAGACATTTCAAAGAAATGCAGAATTCCAGAGCTTCTCGGGGGCTCACAATTTGAGAATTTAAGGCTATATATTAACTTTCACTTCTCATTGGTTCTATAAAGGTTTTATGAAAGCCTACCTCTCTTTTACTAGATCTCTCGCTTACCTCTTTCTGACGACCCACAAACCGAATTTTCCTATAGTCTTTATCATCATAAACCTGGAAAAAAAAAAAAACCATATATGATTTTTGCAGCCTAATTCTGAAAGAAGTTACTTAATATCAATAGTAAACATTACAGGAAAGTGTTTTCCTGAACATTTTGGCCCTTCGTGACCAAACACAGGAGCGACAAAGGATGGCTGTGTAACCAGGGGCGTATTTCGGCAAGACGCCCAAGGTGAGAAGGGGCAACAACGTGAATGGCAAGGTAGCAAGGTGGAGTTGGAAAGGGCAGAGACGCATCAGGGCAGGAGTGGCACCCCCGACTTCCTTCCCCAGACGGCAGTTCAAAGCCCTACTGGGCGACACTGGGCTAACATGGGTAGCTTAGTCACCCCCCGGCTTCTGACTACAGTTCAACACCGTCTTGGCGCTTCAGACGAGATGTTACGACGCACCACTCAGCACGGCACAAGGGCGAGTCGGGCGGCAGGCTCCGCTCTGGAGCGGGCGGAAGCCGAGGACCGGTGCACCCTCACTGCCCCGCCTGTCAGAGCCTGAGACCCGACACTCCTCGACCCTAGCCTGCACCGGGGCTGGCACAGGATTCGGCCTGCGAGACACGGCGCGAAGCCGCCGCGTCCCCGGGAACCCTGCCCACCGGCCAGCGCGTCCCCCGGCCGCAGGCACCGGAGGCACGGGGAGCCGGGATGGAGGGCGGCCTCCACGCCGCGGCAGTTACCTGCCCGGTGTGCGTAATCTTCTCCCCGGTCGGCGACGTCCGCACCGCCAAACACCTGGCGCCCCGGGGCAGGCTCAGCGCCGCCGTGCCGCTCCGGCCCAGCAGCCGGCAGAAGGTCACTGCCGCCGCCATCTTGTGGGCTGACCCCTGACCCGGCGCACCGACACGCTGACGCATGCGCACAGCTTCGCAGGGCCCTCGCGGCCGGAATTTAGAGCGCTTTGGAGAGTCGCGCACGCGCGGTGCGCGCGGGCTAGCGCAGCCCTGCAGGTGCCGCGGCTGGGCTGGGGCTCAGTTAGGAAAAGGCGGGAGATTTTACGCGCAACGTTAGCACTTAGCAGCTGTTGGGTGATTCCTACCTGGGGTAGGACAGGGGAGGATGGAAAATAAAGGTGCACTTTTCACATTCGATGGTAACAATCATGGGGGGGTTACATAGGGAATGTTTTTATTAGTGAAGGGTCCTTGCCTAGAGCGAACTGTAAGTCCATTCACGTTGCGCAGTGCGCACTTCTGTGTGGCCATGGGGACAGCATGTTTTGGGATTTCTGCAGCAGAGCTCCACTGAAGCAACCAGTAAAGCACAATCAATGTCATCCCCCATGCAGATCAGCCCCGAAGGCCCCCTGCTCTAGAGCACACCTGGGCAGACTCCGGCTCGCTGTCCCGGCGCTTCCCTCCCCGAACTGCCTACCCGTTAATAGACCGGTCAGGAGGGTCAGTCACGCGGGGCCAGCGCCCAGATGGACAAGGGCGGTGGGTATGGGGGGGGTAGACTCAGAGCTGGGGTGACCCCCCAGGAGCTGAATGCACCCACAGCCTGGACTCCAGGAGGTGGAGGTGATGAGAGACTAGATGCACTGAAAACCTCTCGGAACGGAAGGATGCCCACAGACGGGTACCCACAGGCAGGCCCGAAGCTCACCTGGGCAGGTGTCGTGGTGGGGCGTGCAGGTGGACCGTCGTCAGCAGGTCGCCTTCGTGCACGGACAGCAGATGGGTGGGTTCGCGACACATACACGGAACCGCAGGTGTACTGAGTTCATTGTGGGCTCTGGCGGTGGGTAGATGCGGGCTCGCCGGAATCTTTCAGCTTTTATTGGAATGTTTCATAATAAAAGGTTGGAGGGGGGG
>NW_027817099.1:0-277 GCF_054177405.1 Leptonychotes weddellii | reverse complement strand
CCAGATGCTGGGATCGACGAATGTGGTGAGAGCCTCAGAGGGGTCCACTGTGCGGACAGGCTTCCAGAAGGTTCTTATCAGGGGCCCAGTGCCTCTTCTTTGGGCTTTCAGAGCTCCATATCGACCCACCTTCACAGGTGCCCCGTTGTGTGGCTGGTGCCTGGAGCTGACCTCAGAAGCTGGTAAATCCCCAACTGGCATTCTTCTCTGTTAACCGATGAGACTAAGAGACAGGACCACGTTCCACTTGGGCCGTTCTCCCTCTGGTGGGAAATCG
>NW_027817098.1:0-277 GCF_054177405.1 Leptonychotes weddellii | reverse complement strand
CAAGGTGTGGCCAGGGCCACACTCCCTCTCAAGTCCCTGGCGGAGGATTCTTCTTGGCTTCTTCCTGCCTCCGGAGACGGTGGGCATCCTTGGGTCCAAGCCCTGCCTCCATGGCCACCCGGTCTCCTCATCTTCTCAGGGGCTCCTGCAGCTGTCTGTACAAAATGGGAACACCAGGCCACTTCTGGGGGTCACATGGTGAACCTCCCTCTTCGGGGCTGCTGGGACCTGAGCCAGCTCTAGGTGTAGAGGCTGAAGATACAAGGAGTTAGGAGGG
>NW_027817097.1:0-277 GCF_054177405.1 Leptonychotes weddellii | reverse complement strand
AAAAAATATTTATTTGAGAGAGAGAGAGAGAGAAACAGCATGAGAGGGGAGAGGGTCAGAGGGAGAAGCAGGCTCCCCGCTGAGCCGGGAACCCGATGTGGGACTCGATCCCAGGACCCTGGGATCATGACCTGAGCCGAAGGCAGTCGCTTAACCAACTGAGCCACCCACGCGCCCTGTCCTCTCATTATTTTCATGGCCTTCTTGTGAAGTCTGGTCGAAGCATTTACATATTGAACTACTATTATTTTATTACAATTTTTAAAAGTTGAAAGGT
>NW_027817096.1:0-277 GCF_054177405.1 Leptonychotes weddellii | reverse complement strand
CTTTTTCTCATTCTCAGGGTGCTCTTACCACTGTCTAGCATGCAAACTAACACAAAAGATGTTACATTTTGGAGTCCATCCCATAGAGTGCTGTCTGCCATTAGCACACTTTGAGAAAGAGCCATGGGCCAAGGGACATTCCAACAGAGTGAATAAAACAACAGATCTGGAAAGCCCAGAAATGAACAGTATGTCAGTACGACCTTACATCCTTCCAGAAATATCACATTTTTTTTTAAAAGTATGCTTTTTAACTGAATAGATGGGAGACCAAACT
>NW_027817095.1:0-277 GCF_054177405.1 Leptonychotes weddellii | reverse complement strand
CCGGCTTCCCTGCTCCGATACCTGGGAGCTCTGCCACACTCAGGCACCCCTGGTCTTTCTGTGACCCCGAGGGTCCTCAGGGATAATATTTTTAATGGATCAAACAGAGAGGCGGGGACATGATTCCAGTGGGACTGGGGAAGGGGTCACAGAGCCCTTCTGTGGGGTTTGGTCCCAGGAAGGGTCTAACTAACCATGAGAGATAGAATGGGGAGGGGTAGGGAAGGCAGGTAGCTTCAACAACTACTCTGTGGCATGTAGAAGAAGAGAGTGTCTT
>NW_027817094.1:0-277 GCF_054177405.1 Leptonychotes weddellii | reverse complement strand
ACAATGAAAGTCTAAGGTATACCAACCCCCCTCTCCCTCCTTACATACACAAGGAATTTCTTACAAGATAGAACATAGCATTTATAAGCAATGGGAGAATGTGGATTTTTCAGTTAATGGTAATGGGACAAGTGACCTGACAATGGGTGGGGGGAGGGAGAATACAGATTTATCATCACTATTTACATTAAAATAAATTCCAGTGTATTAAAAGGTAATAAATAAAATTGTAAAAGTTGTCAAAGGAAACATTGCAATTTTAAAAAATAATATTGGA
>NW_027817093.1:0-277 GCF_054177405.1 Leptonychotes weddellii | reverse complement strand
AATAGGACTCGGTGGAGTGTGCGACTCAGGCGTTGGAGAAATACAACATAGAGAAGGACATTGCGGCCCATATTAAAAAGGAGTTTGATAAGAAGTACAACCCCACCTGGCACTGCATCGTGGGGAGGAACTTCGGTAGTTACGTGACACATGAAACCAAACACTTCATCTACTTCTACCTGGGCCAAGTGGCCATTCTTCTGTTCAAATCTGGTTAAAAGCATGGACTGTGTCACACACCCAGTGATCCATCCAAAACCAAGGACTGCAGCCTAAA
>NW_027817092.1:0-277 GCF_054177405.1 Leptonychotes weddellii | reverse complement strand
ACCTCACTGATATGAGGAATTCTTAATCTCAGGAAACAAACTGAGGGTTGCTGGAGTGGGGGGTGGGGTGGGAGGGATGGGGTGGCTGGGTGATAGACATTGGGGAGGGTATGTGCTATGGTGAGCGCTGTGAATTGTGCAAGACTGTTGAATCACAGATCTGTACCTCTGAAGCAAATAATACATTATACGTTTAAAAAAAAAAAGAAGAAGATAGCAGGAAGGGAAGAATGAAGGGGGCAAATCGGAGGGGGAGACGAACCATGAGAGAACTGAG
>NW_027817091.1:0-277 GCF_054177405.1 Leptonychotes weddellii | reverse complement strand
ACATATTTAGGCACAGTCATATATACGTATCCATATGGCATTTAAAACTCAATGTGAAATATATAAATATATTTTACATTTTTTCATAGACTACATTATTTATTACAGATTTTCAGGTTAGCTATGGTAAGCTTTCATTTCACTATTACATCTTTACAATTATCTAGGAATAAGTCCTCCCATTCTTTTTTTTTTTTTTAAAGATTTTATTTATTTATTTGAGACAGAGAGAATGAGAGAGAGAGAGAGAGCACATGAGAGGGGGGAGGGTCAGAGG
>NW_027817090.1:0-277 GCF_054177405.1 Leptonychotes weddellii | reverse complement strand
ATTCCCTGGCTGAAGTTGATGCTGAAGATAAAGAATGTTCTAGTTTTCAATGTTTTCTGAATGCATCTTTGCTGTAATCCCAAATGCCCTGTTACTCAGCTACAGGTTTTATTGTTTTGATTCCTTGATTCCTTTTTTTTTATTATATTAATGTTAATCACCATACATTACACCATTAGTTTTTGATGTAGTGTTCCATGATTCATTGTTTGCATATAACACCCAGTGCTTCCTGCAGAACGTGCCCTCTTTAATACCCATCACCAGGCTAACCCAT
>NW_027817089.1:0-2668 GCF_054177405.1 Leptonychotes weddellii | reverse complement strand
GGTCATTTCTCTTTTCTTTTTGATAAGTCTGGCCAGGGATTTATCAATCTTATTAATTCTTCCATAGAACTAGCTCCTAGTTTTGTTGATCTGTTCTACTGTTCTTTTGGTTTCTATTTCATTGATTTCTGCTCTGATCTTTATTATTTCTCTTCTCCTGCTGGGTTTAGGCTTTATTTGCTGTTTTTTCTCAGGCTCCTTTAGGTGTAGGGTTAGGTTGTGTATTTGAGACCTTTCTTGTTTCTTGAGAAAGGCTTGTATTGCTATATACTTTCCTCTTAGGACCGCCTTTACTGCATCCCAAAGATTTTGAACAGTTGTGTTTTCATTTTCATTTGTTTCCATTAATTTTTTAAATTCTTCTTTAATTTCCTGGTTGACCCATTCATTCTTTAGTAGGATGCTCTTTAGCCTCCATGTATTTGAGTTCTTCCCAACTTTCCTCTTGTGACTGAGTTCTAGTTTCAAAGCATTGCTAGTTTCAAAATTATGCAGGAATGATCCCAATCTTTTGGTACTGGTTGAGACCTGATTTGTGACCCAGGATATGATCTATTCTGGAGAATGTTCTATGTGCACTAGAGAAAAATGTGTATTCTGTTACTTTGGGATGGAATGTTCTGAATATATCTGTGAAGTTCATATGTCCAATGTGTCATTTAAAGCCTTTATTTCCTTGTTGATCTTTTGCTTAGACGATCTGTCCATTTCAGTGAGAGGGGTGTTAAAGTCCCCTACTATTATTGTATTATTGTCAATGTGTTTCTTTGATTTTGTTATTAACTGGCTTATATAATTGGCTGCTCCCATGTTAGGAGCATAGATATTTACAATCGTTAGATCTTCTTGTTGGATAGACCCTTTAAGTATGATATAGTGTCCTTCTTCATCTCTTATTAGAGTCTTTGGTTTAGTCTAGTTTGTCTGATATCAGGATTGCCACCCCAGCTTTCTTTGATGTCCATTAGCATGGTAAATGGTTTTCCACCCCCTCACTTTTGATCTGGAGGTGTCTTTTGGTCTAAAATGAGTCTCTTGCTGGCAGCATATTGATGGGTCTTGTTTTTTTAACCAATCTGAGACCCTGTGTCTTTTGATTGGGGCTTTTATCCCATTTACATTCAGGCTAACTATTGAAAGATATGAATTTAATGCCATTGTATTGCCTGTAAGGTGACTGTTATGGTATATTATTTCTGTTCGTTTCTGGTGTATGTTACTTTTAGGCTCTTTCTTTGCTTAGAGGATCCCTTTCAATATTTCTTGTAGGGCTGTTTGGTATTTGCAAATTCTCTTAGTTTTTGTTTGTCCTGGAAGCTTTTTATCTCTCTTTCTATTTTCAATAACAGCCTAGCTGGATATAGTATTCTTGGCTGCATATTTTTCTCATTTAGTGCTCTGAATATATCATGCCAGTCCTTTCTGGCCTGCCAGGTCTCTGTGGATAGGTCTGCTGCCAATCTAATGTTTCTACCATTGTAGGTTACAGACTTCTTGTCCCAAGCTGCTTTCAGGATTTTCTCTTTGTCTCTGAGACTTGTGAGTTTTACTATTAAATGTCAGGGTGTTGACCCATTTTTTATTTTGAGGGGTGTTCTCTGTGCCTCCTGGATTTTGATGCCTGTTTCCTTCCCCAAATTAGGGAAGTTCTCCACTATAATTTGCTCCAATATACCTTCTGCCCCTCTCTCTTTCTTCTTCTTCTGGGATCCCAGTTACTCTAATATTGTTTCATCTTATGGTATCACTTATCTTTCGAATTCTCCCCTTGTGATCCAGTAGTTGTTTATCTCTCTTTTTCTCAGCTTCTTTATTCTCCATCATTTAGTCTTCTATAGCACTAATTCTCTCTTCTGCCTCATTTATCCTAGCAGTTAGAGCCTCCATTTTTTATTGCACCTCATTAATAGCCTTTTTTATTTCAACTTGGTTTGATTTTAGTTCTTTTATTTCTCCAGAAAGGGATTCTCTAGTATCTTCTGTGCTTTTTTCAAGCCCAGCTAGTATCTTTATAATCATCATTCTGCACTCTAGTTCCAACAGCTTACTAATGTCCATATTGATTAGGTCTCTGGTAGTCGGAACTGCCTCTTGTTCTTTTTTTTGAGGTGAGTTTTTCCGTCTTGTCATTTTGTCCAGAAAAGAACAGACAAATGAGAGAACAAAATGCTAAAAGTGTAAAAACTACCCCAGAAATATATTCACTAAACAAATCAGAAGAGACTCCAAACCAGGGAGAAATAAAGGGGGAAAAAAAAAAAAGAACATGATCAGGCTGGTGAGTAGAATAGAGCCACACACTAGATATTGGGTGTATTTTGGTCTGTTAGAAGTAACTGCCTCCCAAAATTTTAAAGAAAGAAATTGGTTGAAAAAAGAAAGAAAAAAAATTTTTTTTAAAAAAGGAGAGAATGTGATCAGGTGGAAGACTAGAACAAAGCCATACCCTAGATTTAGGGTATATTTTGGTCTGTTAGAAGAAACTGTATCCCAAAATTTTAAAGGAAGAAAAACTTATATATATACCAAAAATAAGGTTAAATACAATGAAGGGATAGAATATGACTGTAAAAATGAAAATTAAAAATGATTTTAAAAAAGGAATTGGTAAGAATAGATGTTGGTTGAAAAAGGAAAGAAGAAAAATTCAAAAAAACTATAAAAAAAA
>NW_027817088.1:0-277 GCF_054177405.1 Leptonychotes weddellii | reverse complement strand
CCAGTAACAAGGCAGGAGTAAGGTTAAGGCACCACACCATGTTGTGGAGATTCTATTAATGGCTTTAGAACAAAACCGTAATGAGTACTAAGAAAGAACTATATCTTAACCCCACTGAAAAAGGCCTATTTAACCAAATTTCCTCTTTTATGAATGCCTTCTGCTACCTAGGTAAGTGCATTTGGATCCAAAAAAAAAAAAAAAAAAGCCAAGTTTAAAAAAAAATTCATGGTGTTTTAGTACTGGAGAATGGAAATCTGTTTTAATTAAATTCAGT
>NW_027817087.1:0-277 GCF_054177405.1 Leptonychotes weddellii | reverse complement strand
GTGTTGTGCACGAACAATGAATCATGGAACACTTCATCTAGAACTAATGATGTAATGTATGGGGATTAACATAAGAATAAAAAAAAAAAAAAAAAGAGGTCCCCAGTCAAAGCACAAATTACTAAGGGAGCTAAGTGTGAGCATATTGGTTTAGTTCAATGCAGAAAGAAACAATGGCGGTAAGGGATTTCCAGGGGAGGGCGTGTGTGAGTTTGTAGGATGGGGAGATCACCCCCTTCAGTTTGGAGACTTGGCAGCCTCCAGGGTAGTGGCTCCA
>NW_027817086.1:0-277 GCF_054177405.1 Leptonychotes weddellii | reverse complement strand
CAAGGTGTGGCCAGGGCCACACTCCCTCTCAAGTCCCTGGCGGAGGATTCTTCTTGGCTTCTTCCTGCCTCCGGAGATGGTGGGCATCCTTGGGTCCAAGCCCTGCCTCCATGGCCACCCGGTCTCCTCATCTTCTCAGGGGCTCCTGCAGCTGTCTGTACAAAATGGGAACACCAGGCCACTTCTGGGGGTCACATGGTGAACCTCCCTCTTCGGGGCTGCTGGGACCTGAGCCAGCTCTAGGTGTAGAGGCTGAAGATACAAGGAGTTAGGAGGG
>NW_027817085.1:0-277 GCF_054177405.1 Leptonychotes weddellii | reverse complement strand
GAAAAACTGATGAAGTCAAAAATTTTGAGATCAATAAAATTGATAAATCTCTAGCCAAACTGATCAGAAAGAAAAGAGAAAAAAACACAAATTACCTATATCAGGAATGAGAGAGGCAACATTGCTACAGACCCTGCAGCTATTTACAAAATAATAATGGGATAATATGAACAACTTTATGTCAATAAACTTGACAATTTACATGAAATGGACAAATTCCCTGAAAAATACAAACTAACAGGGCTCACTCAGGAAGACATAGAGAACCTGAATAGCC
>NW_027817084.1:0-277 GCF_054177405.1 Leptonychotes weddellii | reverse complement strand
AAAATAGAAGGAGAGATAAAAAACTTCTAGGACAAACAAAAACTAAAGAAATTTGCAAACATGAAACCAGCCCCACAAGAATTATTGAAAGGGGTCCTCTAAGCAAAGAGAGAGCCTAAAAGTAACATAGACCGGAAGGAACAGAGACAATATACAGTAACAGTCACCTTACAGGCAATACAATGGCACTAAATTCATATCTTTCAATAGTTACCCAAATGTAAATGGGCTAAATGCCCCAATCAAAAGACACAGGCTATCAGATTGGATAAAAAAA
>NW_027817083.1:0-277 GCF_054177405.1 Leptonychotes weddellii | reverse complement strand
GGCTGAAGGATAGTGGTCCCTCACCGCAGAGAGCTTGAGGACACCGCCCTGGAGCGCCAGCCCGTGGCCCAGCATGCAGGCATCTCCTGCTGCCTCCACACAGAGCCTGTTCTCAGGTTGGACACCCAGACCAGGGGCTGGCCTGCATTTAGGGGCACATGTGCACTCATCTCCCTACCTGAGACGCCCCTTCCCTCAGTGGTGAGACGCTTTCATGGGAGCGATGCTGGACCCCACGCCATCTGAGGGAACAAGAGTTAGCTCGATTTTCTCTCCC
>NW_027817082.1:0-277 GCF_054177405.1 Leptonychotes weddellii | reverse complement strand
GGGAAAGTTCTCAGTTTTTCCCCATTGAGAATGATATTCGCTGTAGGTTTTTCATAGATGGTTTTTATGATATTGAGGTATGTACCCTCTATCCCTATACTCTGAAGAGTTTTGTTCAAGAAAGGATGCTGTACTTTGTCAAATGCTTTTTCTGCATCCATTGAGGGATCATATGATTCTTGCTCTTTCTTTTGTTAATTTATTGTATCATGTTGATTGATTTGCGGATGTTGAACCAACCTTGCAGCCCAGGGATAAATCCCACTTGGTCATGGTG
>NW_027817081.1:0-277 GCF_054177405.1 Leptonychotes weddellii | reverse complement strand
CCTCTCATGCTCTCTGTCTCTCATTCTCTCTGTCTCAAATAAATAAATAAAATCTTAAAAAAAAAAACAAAAAAAAACTGGAATTGGTAGAATGGAAAATCTCTCAAAACTGAGAATGCAGTACTGCATTATCTGAAATAACAAAGTCTCAAAGAAATAAAAGTGTGGAATTGACCTATAAAATGTATTTGGTTATACAATCACATACTCTTAAAAAGTGAGATGGAGCACGCTTTTCTCTATATATTCTATGTGAAGCTCAAAAACTTAATTAAGT
>NW_027817080.1:0-277 GCF_054177405.1 Leptonychotes weddellii | reverse complement strand
AACTACACTTCTGGCTAGACAACTTCCACAAAGGCTTCCTTGCAGCCTGCAGCCCACCCGAGCCAGTCCCATTCCCCCGCCCAGTGCCCATATCTAAACACTCATTCTCTTTCCTAAGATGGCCGCCACAAAGCGCAGGGAAGGCAGTGCGAGTTCCACCCACAGTTTCACCCCCGCAAGGCCACTATCGTTCTGGAGATGAGAATGGGCTGAAAGACGACAATGGCCCGAGGACGGGGAGCCTGAAGAGTGAGAAGTGGCCAACGCGCGCGGCAGC
>NW_027817079.1:0-277 GCF_054177405.1 Leptonychotes weddellii | reverse complement strand
ATGTCCTGTTGAGTTTGTAGGTGTTCAGAATGGTTTGATCCCTATCCAGCTGAATTCCTGAGAGGAGACGAAATCCAGGTCTCCTACTCCTCCGCCATCTTGCTCCGCCCCTCCCAACTTCCCTTGTGATTTCTGCTTTGAACCACTTATTGTTTAAAGGAGGCTGTTTAATTTCCACATGTTTGTGGATTTTCCACATTTTGTCCTCTTTTCCTATTCTACTTTTACTCCATTCCTATAGGAGAACACACTAGTGGATTTTCCATTTGCATTATTG
>NW_027817078.1:0-2668 GCF_054177405.1 Leptonychotes weddellii | reverse complement strand
GTGTCCATTGAGGGGGTACGATGGGAGTCAAAGAGGTTTCAGTAGCGTTGGCTCTATGGACAACATGATAAAAGGTGTTTCTCGCTATAGATAACTAGATACAATACTAATGTGGATATCTTTAGGCTCTAGAATCTAACCTCAAGAATAGGAAGTGAAGATACAAAGATGTGTGATGAAGGATAATTTGTATTTTCTGAGATTGTGAGGCTTTTCTTGTTAATAACCTCTAACGGTGAAGGGTTAAGCTGTAATGTGCTTCATTGATTTCCTCTGTCCCTTGTGATGTTTTACTAGAACTGTTAATTTGTTCATTATTCTAGTATTTGTAGAAAGATGTTTTGTATTTTAATGTGTCATGATAATAGTACCAGTTTGGCTGATTGGTTTATAGGTTTAAGTACAAATAAATAAAATACACACTTTACCCTTTGTTGTCTCTACCCTGATTTCACCAGGAGTTCAGTGAGTAAAAACTGGATTAAACGTGGGTTATTTTGTTTTTAAAGATTTTATTTACTTGAAGAGACAGAGTACAAGCAGAGAGAGGGTCAGGCAGAGGTAGAAGGAGAAGCAGTTTCCCTGCTGAGCAAGGAGCCCTCAAATTTACCCATATCAGGCAGTAACAGTAACAGGGCAGGGTCCCCTCTCCCTTGCCAGAGTGGTGTCAGAAAAAGGCAGCTAAAGGGCGCCTGGGTGGCTCAGTTGGTTGGGCGGCTACCTCGGCTCAGGTTATGATCCTGGAGTCCCAGGATCGAATCCCGCATCGGGCTCCCTGCTCAGCGGGGAGTCTGCTTCTCCCTCTGACCCTCCTCCCTCTCATGCTCTCTCTAATAAATAAAAAATCTTAAAAGAAAAAGCCACCTAAAACAGGGCTTAAAGAAGATCTAGACTCTTAGCTATTACACAAAAATACCTAGGTTTCAATGGAAAATCACCCATCATCAAACTATGAATTACAAGTTCTCAAAATTTTTTAAAAAAGAAAAATACATGCCAATATCAAGATAAAAGAAATGTTAAAATTATCTGACAGATTTTTTAAAAAAGTCTTTCAAAGATTTTATTTACTTGAGAGTGATAGAGCTAGTAAAAGCGCACAAGCGGGGAGAGGGAGAAGCAGACTCCCCGCTGAGCAGGGAGCCTGAAGCGGGGCTCGATCCCAGGACCTGGGATCATGAAGACGCTTAACTGACTGAGCCACCCAGGCACCCAACATGGGTCTTTATACCCTTTTAATGTGTGGGAGGGACAATTAACTGAAATTTCTCTAGCTGTTGGGGAGGCTGCTATCTTAGAAATGAGGAAAGGAAAGGTAAGTAAGTATACTTAGTTGCTAGGTGACTGATCAATTAAATCTAAACTAATTTATTTCCCTTATGTGTGTAATAGTATTGAAACAACAAAATTTGTGGTTATTTGTAGTTAAAAGTTGGGGCAAGGAAGTGATAAACAGACCACTTAGGTTTGTAAGTCTTAAATGTAGGGCAGCCAGAGATGAGGCAAATAACCGAAGGTAGAGGGCGCTAAAGAAGGAGGGGGGGAGTGGAAGGTCTGCTAATGTAACTCACAGGGAAGGTTATGTGTCCACCCATCCGTACAATTATACTCTGCCTGAAAGAACTATGTTGAAATAAGATTATTTTGGGCACCTGGGTGGCCCAGATGGTTAAGCGTCTGCCTTCGGCTCAGGTCGTGATCCCGGGGTCCTGGGATCGAGTCCCACATCGGGCTCCCTGCTCCTTGGGAGCCTGCTTCTCCCTCTGCCTCTCTCTGTCTCTCATGAATAAATAAATAAAATCTTTGAAAGAAAAAGAGAAAAAAAAAGAAATAAGATTATTTTAAGACATTTATTATTATTATTTTGAAGACTATTTGACAGACAGCGAGAGGGAACAAAGCAGGGGGAGTGGAAGAGGGAGAAGCAGGCTTCCCGCTGAGCAGGGAGCCCGATGCGGGGCTCGATCCCAGGACCCTGGGATCACAACCTGAGCCGAAGGCAGACGCTTAACGACTGAGCCACCCAGGCGCCCGACATTTTTTATTTAAGACCTTTAAGTTCTGACGCAAGTTTGAAATAGGCTTTTTTGTCCAGGTACGTTATGTTCTCACCTTAGAAGAAGCTGGCGAGGCAGGCATCTGTGAAAGATACGAATACTTTTTTTTACTATCTTCCTATCCTGGCTCGCCCCCAAATTGATCTGGTTGAGCGCACTTTCAGTCACTCTGCCTTCCTGCTCCACAGGAACGTCCACTTTCCGAAGCAGCAGAGGGTAACCAACCAGGCAGTTTTTCTGGCCCTTTCCCTCATGGTTCCCCCAATTTTCCAATGTTGTGAAACCTCACCCAATCAAATTATCTAGACATTTGACAGAAGAAATTGGGGATAATTTCTGCCAAGACCTAAGGACAACACAAAATCCTTTTCAACTGTCAGGTATTTGAGTTTTGTGCCAAGCACTATATTATGAACAGATAGATAATAAAAACAGAAAGCATTGATCCAACAATTAAAATAGTACATGAAATCACTTCTAAATCCCCACATTTTAGTTTTATAATTCAACCAGATTTGAGTGTGACATTTTAAAAACGTAGCATCTAGGGGCGCCTGGGTGGCTCAGTTGGTTAAGCGACTGCCTTCGCCTCAGGTCATGATCCTGGAGTC
>NW_027817077.1:0-277 GCF_054177405.1 Leptonychotes weddellii | reverse complement strand
CCAGATGCTGGGATCGACGAATGTGGTGAGAGCCTCAGAGGGGTCCACTGTGCGGACAGGCTTCCAGAAGGTTCTTACCAGGGGCCCAGTGCCTCTTCTTTGGGCTTTCAGAGCTCCATATCGACCCACCTTCACAGGTGCCCCGTTGTGTGGCTGGTGCCTGGAGCTGACCTCAGAAGCTGGTAAATCCCCAACTGGCATTCTTCTCTGTTAACCGATGAGACTAAGAGACAGGACCACGTTCCACTTGGGCCGTTCTCCCTCTGGTGGGAAATCG
>NW_027817076.1:0-277 GCF_054177405.1 Leptonychotes weddellii | reverse complement strand
AGCACATGAGAGGGGGAGGGTCAGAGGGAGAAGCAGACTCCCTGCCGAGCAGGGAGCCCGATGCGGGACTCGATCCCGGGACTCCAGGATCATGACCTGAGCCGAAGGCAGTCGCTTAACCAACTGAGCCACCCAGGCGCCCCAGACTTAAAAGAATCTTAAGGGGGGAGAAATTGGATATTCATCCCTTTTTTTTTTTTAATGAATATGCCACAAAAATATTTGAAATATTCTTTATGTATATAAAACATCATTTAGAATTTTTTAAATTTTTTAT
>NW_027817075.1:0-277 GCF_054177405.1 Leptonychotes weddellii | reverse complement strand
AATGCTCCCCCTGATGTTATGGCACATCACCTCTATGGTATTCTTCTCCAAAATTCATAATTTCAACTGTTTTAAAAAAAAAAAAAACTCTACAAATTGAGGGAGTCTATAAAATTCTAAATCAATATTTTTCAAAATTGTCAAGATAAAGAAAACAAGGGAAGACTGAAGATCTGTCACAGATGAGAGGATGAAAAAAATCAATGACAAATTAAATGTGACTACTGAACTGGATCCCAGAGTGGAAAAAAAGATATTAGTGAAAATAATGGTGAAA
>NW_027817074.1:0-277 GCF_054177405.1 Leptonychotes weddellii | reverse complement strand
GGGAACTGTGGGGCCAGAATATTCCACCCCAGCCGGCAGCTGTATATCTTTCAAAAAGTGGCTCCACAGGCCAAATCACCCTCCAAGTTATTTATGACTCCCATTGAAGCCGGCAGGACTCAGGCGCCAATTTGGAGGTCAGCAATGGGCCCCTTTGTTGGACACAGGTCATCAGGAGACAGTTCCGGCGGTGACTGCTCCGTGAACCTCCGCTGCTGTCGAAATGGTTATGTAACTTTAAACAGTAATGACATTTTACAGAAAAGTGCTTTTTAAT
>NW_027817073.1:0-277 GCF_054177405.1 Leptonychotes weddellii | reverse complement strand
TGCCCTTGGCCAAGGGGAAGGTGTCCTCCATCTCAGGGCCTCGATCCGGCTGTCTCGTCCACGGGTCTGCCAGCGAGTTGAGGCTGGCCTGAGTCTCCTTCTGCCATTGAACTCTGAGGACAAAGAAATGGGGTAATTGGGGCAAAATAAGGAGGTGGGAGCATGGCCACTGCAGACTCCCAAGGGGGTACGGCTGCCCATGCGGGCTCCGTCCTGAAGAGAAGAACTGGCCTAGGCCCTTCCCTGAAGCAGCCTTTCTAAGTCCGCCTGCAACCAT
>NW_027817072.1:0-277 GCF_054177405.1 Leptonychotes weddellii | reverse complement strand
ACAGAGAAGAATTGGTAGCCAGGACTCTGCTCGGTCCATTTAGTAAAGCCTGTGGTCTTTTAACTTAAGCATCACGGACTCTTGAGATCATGTTCTAAAAAGAATGAAATGTGCTTTTTTGATTCCTAATTTTTCAGCTATCTAAAAACTCATGAAACAGCATATGACCTATGTTATTAGTTGCCTTAATGGCAATATCAGAGATGAATTTACTGATCAGAGCATAATATAAGTAATTTGGGGTGAAAAGGACAATTCCAACTATCAAGAAATGTCA
>NW_027817071.1:0-277 GCF_054177405.1 Leptonychotes weddellii | reverse complement strand
TGCTGCTCCTTGACCTTGCTTTGAAGATGGAGCTGTTGACAGCAACACCCTGTGACTCACCCAGAGGGCTGCGATGCAGTTTCAGGCACCAAAGGGCCTTGGGGGAAGTGCTCATGACGCAGGGACTGGATCCATGCTGGTGGGAAGTAAACACGGGTGAGAGAAACTCCACCCATCAGCCCCAGGCAAGAGACCTCCGTAGCCACAGCCAGTATCCTGATCTGGGTGGCGGACAGCCCCCACCCCAGAAATGCCCACAGGATGTAGAGAAGGAAAA
>NW_027817070.1:0-277 GCF_054177405.1 Leptonychotes weddellii | reverse complement strand
AGACAAGTCTTCATATGTTAACATTCTATCACCAATGTAATAGGGTCACTTTACTGATGGGAGGACAGAGAACAGGACGATCCTGACATACGGTGGGACTGTGCCATTGACCCTGGGGAAGCACTTGAAAGGTCAGTGTGGCCCCTCCCACATGAAGGCAAATTCATACTGTGATTCAGTGCCCAGGAGTATACTGAAATAGGCATTTGCTAAGTCCAGAGCAGTATAGTACCCTCCTCGAACTGTGGCTAAGGTATCCAAGATGGTGGTAATGTTG
>NW_027817069.1:0-277 GCF_054177405.1 Leptonychotes weddellii | reverse complement strand
TGAATAAAGTTCTGACATCTGAGCTCTAGGTGCAGGAAGTCAGGAAGTATAAGAAGAAGGAGGAAGATGAGGTTTTTTTCCTATTTCTGTACACAGAATCAGCCTGGGGAAATATTAAAGTATGTGTAAGTGCCTTTAGTACCTCCTTTTCTATACATCACCTTCACTGCTCAGCATCCATCTCCTGGAGTTTCCCAGTGTCCCAGCGCCTTGTAGGGACACCTGGCCTCCCACTGTGGACACCCCACCCAGACCTAACCTTTTCCTGCTCTGAGTT
>NW_027817068.1:0-277 GCF_054177405.1 Leptonychotes weddellii | reverse complement strand
GGCGCCTGGGTGGCTCAGTTGGTTGAGCGACTGCCTTCGGCTCAGGTCATGATCCTGGAGTCCCTGGATCGAGTCCCACATCGGGCTCCCTGCTCGGCAGGGAGTCTGCTTCTCCCTCTGACCCTCCCCCCTCTCATGTGCTCTCTCTCATTCTCTCTCTCTCAAATAAATAAATAAAATCTTTAAAAAAAAAAAAAAAAGAATATTCCTCTCTTTGGGGACTTTTTCCTGTCACCAGTTATGAGATCATCAGCGGATGGGCCGCCATTTTTATGAG
>NW_027817067.1:0-2669 GCF_054177405.1 Leptonychotes weddellii | reverse complement strand
GATGCAGAGCTTCCAAGACCAGCAGAAACTGAAAGAATATGTGACCACTAAGCTGGCCCTGCAAGAAATATTAAGGGGGGGGGGCTCTATAAAAGGAGAAAGACCCCAAGAGTGATATAGAACAGAAATTTGCAGAGACAATCTATAGAAACAAGGTCTTCACAGGCAACATGATGACAATAAATTCATATCTTTCAATAATCACTCTCAACATGAATGGCCTAAATGCTCCCATAAAACGGCACAGGGTTGCAGATTGGATAAAAAGACAGGACCCAGCCATATGCTGTCTACAAGAGACTCATTTTGAACCTAAGGATAAATCCAGACTAAAAGTGAAGGGATGGAGGTCCATCTTCCATGCCAGCGGACTTCAAAAGAAAGCTGGGGTAGCAATTCTTATATCAGACAAATTAGATTTTAAACTAAAGACTAGTTAGAGACATAGAAGGATACCATATCATTCTTAAAGGGTCTATCCAACAAGAAGATCTAACGATTGTAAATATCTACACCCCCAACACGGGAGCAACCATCTACATAAGCCAACTGTTAACCAAAATAAAGAGTCATATTGATAACAATACATTAATTGTAGGAGGCCACAATACTCCACTTTCAGCAATAGACAGATCATCTAAGCAGAAAATCTACAAAGAAACAAAGCTTTGAATGACACACTGGACCAGATGGACCTCATAGATATATACAGAACATTCCACCCTAAAGCAACAGAATACTCATTCTTCTCGAGTGCACATGGAACTTTCTCCAGAATAGACCACATACTGGGTCACCAATTAGGTCTCAGCTGATACCAAAAGATTGAGATCCCTGCATATTCTCAGACCATAATGCTTTAAAACTGGAACTCAATCACAAGAAAAAATTTGGAAGAAATTCAAACACTTGGGAGCTAAAGACCACTTTGCTCAATAATGTTTGGGTCAACCAAGAAATCAAAGAACTTAAACAATTCATGGAAACCAAGGAGAATGAAAACACATTGGTCCAAAACCTATGGGATACTGCAAAGGCGGTCCTAAGGGGGAAATACATAGCCATCCAAGCCTCACTCAAAAAAATAGAAAAATCCCGAATTCACCAACTAACTTTACACCTTAAAGAACTAGAAGAAAAGCAACAAATGATGCCTAAGCCATGCATTAGAAGATAAATAATTAAGATTAGAGCAGAAATCAATGAATTAGAAACACAATAGATCAGATCAACTGAAACTAGAAGCTGGTTTTTTGAAAGAATTAGTAAGATCGATAAACCACTGGCCAGACTTATCCAAAAGAAAAGAGGAAAGCCCCAAATTAATAATATTATAAATAAAAGGGGAGAGATCACAACTAACACCAAGGAAATAGAAACAATTATTAGAAATTATTAACAACTATATGCCAATAAATTAAGCATCCTGGAAGAAATGGATGCTTTCCTCAAAACCTATAAACTACCAAGACTGAAACAGGAAGAAATGGACAACCTGAATAGGTCAATAACCAGTAACGAGATTGAAGCAGTGATCAAAAACCTCCCCAAAAAACAAGAGTCCAGGGCCTGATGGATTCCCTGGGGAATTCTACCAAACATTCAAAGAAGAAATAATACCTATTCTCCTGAAGCTGTTTCAAAAAATAGAAACAGAAGGAAAGTTTCCAGACTCATTCTATGAGGCCAGCATTACCTTAATCCCCAAACCAGGCAAAGACCCCATCAAAAAGGAGAATTTCAGACTGATATCCCTGATGAATATGGATGCCAAAATGCTCAACAAAATCCTAGCTAATAGGATCCAACAATATATTAAAAGGATCATCCACCATGGCCAAGTGAGATTTATCCCCGGGATGCAAGGGTGGTTCAACATTCACAAATCAATCAGTGTGATAGAACACATTAATAAGAGGAGAGAGAAGAACCATATGGTCCTCTCAGTTGATGCAGAAAAAACATTTGACAAAATATAGCATCCTTTCCTAATTAAAACTCTTCAGAGTATAGGGATAGAGGGAACATTCCCTAAGTTCATAAAATCCATCTATGAAAAACCCACAGCGAATATCATCCTCAATGGGGAAAAGATGAGAGCCTTTCCCTTAAGATCAGGAACATGTCAAGGATGCCCACTCTCACCGCTATTGTTCAACATGGTACTAGAAGTCCTGGCAACAGCAATCAGACAACAAAAAGAAATAAAATGTATTCACATTGTCAAAGAAGAAGTCAAACTCTCTCTCTTTGCAGATGACATGACACTTTATATGGAAAATGCAAAAGACTCCACCTCCAAATTACTAGAACTCATACAGCAATTCAGTAATGTGGCAGGATACAAAATCAATGCACAGAACTCAGTTGCTTTCTTATACACTAATAGTGCAACTGTAGAAAGAGAAATTAGAGAAACAATTCCATTTACCAATAGCACCAAAAACCATAAGATACCTCGGAATAAACCTAACCAAAGAGGTAAAGGATCTATATTCTAGGAACTACAAAACACTCATGAAAGAAATTGAAGAAGACACAAACAGATGGAAAAACATTCCATGCTCATGGATCGGAAGAATAAACATTGTTAAAATGTCTGTGCTACCCAGAGCAATCTCTGCCTTCAACGCCATCCTGATCAAAGTTCCAATGACATTTTTCAAAGT
>NW_027817066.1:0-277 GCF_054177405.1 Leptonychotes weddellii | reverse complement strand
GCTGCTCTTTTCGGCTGCTCATACTGCTTTGCATTATAGTTATATTTATGGCACTTATTTCCTCTGTTGGATTTTTAACTCCTTAAGGAGACTACATTTTTGTATTTGACATAGCAATTGGAAACAGATCTTTACCACTTCGTAGGTACTTAAATGTATGAACAGAAAAAGCATTTGATGAATATCAGATTTCTATATTCCTAGTGCTTGCTGGTAAATGTTAAGCAACAAGCTCTCTGAAAAAAAGGATACATGTATATGTACATAAGTTCATTAT
>NW_027817065.1:0-277 GCF_054177405.1 Leptonychotes weddellii | reverse complement strand
CTTTTTTTGGGAACCTAGATCAGCTCTCATGTGTTTTCGTTTAATCCCATGTGCCATCCACGCCATGCAATGGAACAGAAGTGTAGAGAAACCGTGCCTCAGCAAAGATCGCCCTTCTTGATTGTGAACTTCATCTATTGTGTGTTTTTGTGAAAGCAGGAGAAATGGAACCCAAACATAACTCTGAGTGAGAAGCAGGGTTGTAAGGAAGGCTGCTGTCGACTCACCTCTTGGTTTAGGTACCCCATGTGCCTGGATGCCTATTTACCAGGCTACT
>NW_027817064.1:0-277 GCF_054177405.1 Leptonychotes weddellii | reverse complement strand
AACTCATGTAATTCAATAGATAGTTAGAAAACCCAATTGAAATATGGTCAAAAGACCTGAATAGACATTTTTCCAAGACATAAAAATGTCCGACACATACATGAAAACGTGTTCAACATCACTAATCACCAGAGAAATTCAAAGCAAAACTACAATGAGAAATAACTTTATACTTGTTAGAATGTCTATTGTCAAAAAAACAAGAGGTACCAAATGCTGCTGAGAATGTGGAGGAAAGAGAACATTCATACATTGTTGGTGGGAATGTAAACTGGTA
>NW_027817063.1:0-277 GCF_054177405.1 Leptonychotes weddellii | reverse complement strand
CTGCACTGACTGAGCCAACCAGACACGCCACCCATTGATTATTAAGAAGTGTTGAGGTCAGGGCGCCTGGGTGGCTCCGTTGGTTAAGCGACTGCCTTCGGCTCAGGTCATGATCCTGGAGTCCCGGGATCGAGTCCCGCATCGGGCTCCCTGCTCGGCAGGGAGTCTGCTTCTCCCTCTGACCCTCCTCCCTCTCATGCTCTCTGTCTCTCATTCTCTCTCTCAAAATAAATAAATAAAAAAAATCTTTAAAAAAAAAAAAAAAAGAAGTGTTGAG
>NW_027817062.1:0-277 GCF_054177405.1 Leptonychotes weddellii | reverse complement strand
GCCTCCTCCATCCTCAGACCAGCGGTTCCTCCTCACCCTGCCTCCTCCATCCTCAGACCAGCGGTTCCTCCTCACCCGGCCTCCTCCATCCTCAGACCAGCGGTTCCTCCTCACCCGGCCTTCTCCATCCTCAGACCAGTGGTGTCACACAGTCAGTCGCGCCCATCACTGCACATCTCTCTGACTTCCTCTTTGCAGGGAGCTGAAAGATGCTCCTTTTAAAGGGGCCGGTGTGATGGGTTAGGTCCAGAGGGATTCTTTCTGTATTCAGGGCGCC
>NW_027817061.1:0-277 GCF_054177405.1 Leptonychotes weddellii | reverse complement strand
GTTTGGGTTCTTGACACCTACCTTCCATGCTGTAAGGAAGCCCAAGCACCGTGAGCAAAGGCATCCCTTCATGAGAGAAAACTTTCTTTGAGGGCCAAAATGCCATTAGGATCTCCCTTATACACATTCCTAATACTGTGTAGTTTTCTTACAGACCCTTAAAACAATAGTGATTAATTAACTGCTTGAATACGTATTCCTCCACAGACATCTTCTCCCACAAGAACTTAATTCCAGGAGGACATCAACTGAGTCTGCCTTCTTCTTGTCACTCTTA
>NW_027817060.1:0-277 GCF_054177405.1 Leptonychotes weddellii | reverse complement strand
CAATTTTAATATAAAATTTAAACACAATGAGTTTTCTGTATTATTTCCATCATTATTAGAGATGGAAAACCCCAACAGGTAATTGGAAAACAGTATTTTCCCCAAAGATTCTATTCTATCCCATTGTCACAAAAATAATTTTTAAATTTTACATTTACAATTAGGAATGATAAAAAATATTAAGAAAAGACACTGATAATATGGTTCCCTGGTGGTGTTCCTGAATATTTAATGTTAAACCGAGATGTCAGATCACCCTCATTCCTAAACCTTGAAG
>NW_027817059.1:0-277 GCF_054177405.1 Leptonychotes weddellii | reverse complement strand
ACTAAATGTTAGTGGCAGAGTTTGAGACACCTCCTCCAGGCAGGCCCTGGGCTGGGGGCTGCTGCTGCTGTAGCAGACGAGTCAGGCAAGGCCACAGATGGGGGCGGTGGGGTCCGACCGGGGCCAGGACGGGGAAGGGCCTGGGGAGGTGGGAGCCGATTCTGGAGTGGTGGGTGGGGCGGGAAGGGGGGCAGCTCAGTGAAAGCACCTCCTGTTTACTGGAAAGCCCCGAGCACACTTCGACCTTCTCACCTTCTGAGCCCCTGGACTTGGCTCC
>NW_027817058.1:0-277 GCF_054177405.1 Leptonychotes weddellii | reverse complement strand
TGAAAAGTTGCACACTTAAGATAAATGAAAATGCATTTCATTCATAACCAAATTAAAGGTTTCGGGATCTGTGAGTAATCTTGGGCTGCTCTTTTTTTTTTTTTTTTAAATTCTCAGCCTCCTAATTTAACCATCTGGGATTCTTCTTAAAGCGCCATCCTATTCAGCATTTAGAAATGAAGGACTTGACTTTCAATGGAAAATCTACATTTCATTGCAAAGAGAGAACTCGACGTCAATGTCCTATCCTGCATGGTCTGCAACCGTGTATGCCCAG
>NW_027817057.1:0-277 GCF_054177405.1 Leptonychotes weddellii | reverse complement strand
AAGACTTCTTCAAGGCACTGATATCTACCCGATTCTTTGGAGTCACCTTAGATGAGACTCTCAGAAATGTCCATAGACGCAAAATAAGTAGTGTAATTAGAAAGTCAGAGTTGCACCCACAACATACCCTCTCTTTTGTTCAGGTTCTTCATCCAAAAAATGGGCAATGTTACCATCTTTCTCCCACCTCCCCCCCCCCAACTTGGAATGTTGCCAGGCAGATTTTGTCTATTGCTTTATTCAGGCTTTCATAGATAGATAGATAGATAGATAGATA
>NW_027817056.1:0-2670 GCF_054177405.1 Leptonychotes weddellii | reverse complement strand
TCTTGGAAGCTTTTTATCTCTCCTTCAATTTTCAATGACAGCCGAGCTGGATATAGTATTCTTGGCTGCATATTTCTCTCATTTAGTGCTCTGAATATATCCTGCCAGTCCTTTCTGGCCTGCCCGGTCTCTGTGGATAGGTCTGTTGCCAATCTAATGTTTCTACCCTTGTAGGTTACATATCTCTTCTCCCGAGCTGCTTTCAGGATTTTCTCTTTGTCTATGAGACTCATAAGTTTTACTATTAGATCGGGGTGTTGACCTATTTTTATTGATTTTGAGAGGGGTTCTCTGTGCTTCCTGGATTTTGATGCCTGTTTCCTTCCCCAAATTAGGGAAGTTCTCTGCTATAATATGCTCCATTATACCTTCTGCCCCTCTCTCTCTTTCTTCTTCTTCTGGGATCCCAATTATTCTAATGTTGTTTCGTCTTATGGTATCGCTTATCTCTCGAATTCTGCCCTCGTGATCCAGTAGTTGTTTATCTCTCTTTTTCTCAGCTTCTTTATTTTCCATCATTTGGTCTTCTATATCACTAGTTCGCTCTTCTGCCTCATTTATCCTAGCAGTTAGTGCCCCCATATTGATTGCACCTCATTAATAGCCTTTTTGATTTCAACTTGATTATATTTTAGTTCTTTTACTTCTCCAGAAAGGGTTTCTCTAATAACTTCCATGCTTTTCTCAAGCCCAGCTAGTATCTTTAAAGTGATGATTCTGAACTCTAGATCTGACATCGTACTAATGTCCGTATTGAGTAGGTCCCTGTCAGTCGGTACTACCTCTTGTTCTTTTTGTTGAGGTGATTTTTTCCATCTTGTCATTCTGTGCAGAGGAGAATAGATTAATGAGAGAACAAAATGATAGCAGGGTAACAACCTCCCCAGAAAATATACTCTAAACAAATCAGAAAAGACCTGAAGCAGTGGGAAAAGAAAGGGAAAGAGAGAAAAAAGGAAAAGAAAAGAAAGAAAAAGATAAAGATAAAAACAAACAAAAACAGAACAAAACAAACGAACAAGAACAAAAAAACCAGAATGTGATCAAATATGATCAGGCTGGTATATAGATCAGTGCCACACACTAGATTTTGGGTGTATTTTGGTCCGTTAGAAGAAAGTGCCTCCCAAAATTTTAAAGAAAAAAAAACTTATGTGTGTACCAAAATAAGGCTTGATATGATAAAGGGATGGAATATGACTGTAAAGATGGAAATTATAGGGCGCCTGGGTGGCTCAGTTGGTTAAGCGACTGCCTTTGGCTCAGGTCATGATCCTGGAGTCCCGGGATCGAGTCCCGCATCGGGCTCCCTGCTCGGCAGAGATTCTGCTTCTCCCTCTGCCCGTCCCCCCTCTCATGTGCTATCTCTCATTCTCTCTCTGAAATAAATAAAATCTTTGAAAAAAAAAGATGGAAATTATAAAAAATTTTATAAAAGGAATTGATAAGAAGTTGTTTGAAAAAAGAAAGAAGAGGATTTAAAAAAAAAAAGAAAAAAAAAGGGAGAGCATGTGATCAGTCAGGGGAGTAAAAAAAACCATATAGTAGTGATTTAGGGTATATTTTGATCTTTTAGAAGAAACTATCTCAAAATTTTATAGAGAGAACAACTTATATATATATGCCAAAAATACGGGTTACTACTATGAAGGGATATAATATGACTAAAAATGAAAAATAAAAATGGTTTTTAAAAAAGGGAATGATAAGATGTTCGTTGAAAAAGGGAAAAAGAAAAATTCAAAAAAAAATGGAAAAGAAAAAAGACAGTTAAAAAAAAAATTAACTTTGTCATACTAAAGAATTATGGGAAAAAAGCCATTAAGTCTATGTGCAGTATTCCCCTAGCGCTGGAGTTCTGCCGTTCTCATTGATCGGTAAACTTGGTCTTGGCTGGCTGTTCTCGCTGATCTTCTGGGGGAGGGGCCTGTTGCCATGGTTCCCAAATGTCTTTGCCGGAGGTGGAATTGCCCCACCCTTGCCCGGTCCAGGCTAAGTAATCTGCTCGGGTTTGCTCTCGGGAGCTTTTGTTCCCTGCGAACTTTCCGTACAGCTTTAGAGGCGAAGTGTGAAAATGGCGGCCTCCCAATCTCTGCCCCGGAGGAGCCGAGAACTCGGGGCCCCACTCCTCATTGAGCCCCCAGAGAAAAGCTGTCAGTCACTCCCGTCTCCCCGGTCTCTGGCCGCACTCCGTGCTCACCCGGCCTGTGACCGCGCATTTCTATCTCTGGCACCCGACCCTGTGTGGAGTCTCCAAACCCAGGAGATCCCTGTGGTGCGCTCCTGCGCCACTCCTTCCGGGGGAGGAAGGTGAATCTCCCCGGATCTGCCGCTTGTTGGGTCCCTGCTGGAGGAGCAGGGGCCCGACTGTGCCGCAGATCATGGTTTATGTCAACCCCGAGCTGAGAGCCCGCGTCTGGGCTCCGCCTCTGCAGCCGGCTTCCCTGCTCTGTTACCTGGGAGCTCTGCCACACTCAGGCACCCCCGGTCTTTCTGTGATCTGAAGAGTCCTGAGACCACACTGTCCCGTGAGGGTTCCACCCCCCGCTTTAGCCAACGGAGTGACGTCCCTCAGCAGAGCCGACTTCTAAAATTTCCGATTTTGTGCTCTGTGGCTCTATCACTTGCCAGAAGTGGCTGACGGAGGCCCCTCCCCCGCCATCTATCCTC
>NW_027817055.1:0-277 GCF_054177405.1 Leptonychotes weddellii | reverse complement strand
ATTCGGCGCCGCCTCATTTCTGTACTGTCTTTCCCCTTGTTCTTGAATCTGTTAAGGCGGGCAGCTGGTGAATTAGCATTCTCGTTGGTGGACATGGTTATGAGACAAAGGGAGAAAGCTACACGGCCGGCTCAGGCTTCCACAGAAGGCGGTCCGGGGCGCGCAGGCTGCAGGTCAGCTGCCCTCAAAACGTCCACCATGAATCACCCCAAAGACGGTGTCTCTGTTTGTCCTTCTTAAGTGAGTCTCCTGTAGGCATTATATAGGGTGTCTCATT
>NW_027817054.1:0-277 GCF_054177405.1 Leptonychotes weddellii | reverse complement strand
CAGTGGTCTGCAACTGAACTTGCAATATCTCCGAGGTATGCCTATATTCTAATTTTCATGAAATACCATACATGCCATGCCAAAGCAATTTTTTCCCTCTACTCCTTGGTAATGGTTTTTATGGAAATAGTGCTAACATATTTTCTTTTTCTGAGTTCCGAAACAAATGTTAGGGGATAACATTGAAACCACCCACTCAATGTGGTGTAAGTGCTGACCCTACAAGATATGGAAATTATGTCGAGGACGCTTACTCGACACTCATATGTAAGTCAGA
>NW_027817053.1:0-277 GCF_054177405.1 Leptonychotes weddellii | reverse complement strand
AAGGTCAGAGGCGCCTGGGTGGCTCAGTCGTTAAGCGTCTGCCTTCGGCTCAGGTCATGGTCCCAGGGTCCTGGGATCAAGCCCCACATCGGGCTCCCTGCTCAGCGGGAAGCCTGCTTCTCTCTCTCCAACTCCCCCTGCTTATGTTCCCTCTCTTGCTGTGTTTCTCTCTGTTAAATCAATAAAATCTTAAAAAAAAAATTCTCATTAAAGGAGAGATTTAAGATCAGACTGCCAGTAAACAGATGGGTCAAGCTTTGAACCCTGGTATAAATAA
>NW_027817052.1:0-277 GCF_054177405.1 Leptonychotes weddellii | reverse complement strand
GAGCGCCTGGGTGGCTCAGTCGGTTAAGCCGCTGCCTTCGGCTCAGGTCATGATCCCGGGGTCCTGGGATCGAGCCCCGCATCGGGCTCCCTGCTCAGTGGGAAGCCTGCTTCTCCCTCTCCCTCTGCCTGCCTTTCTGCCTACTTGTTCTCTCTCTCTCTCTGTCAAATAAATGAATAAAATCTTTTAAAAAAAAAAATCTGTCACTTTCAATGACAATGAAAATTACATTTAAGAAGTCATGCAGCTTTTGGCTTTGCAAGATGCGGTTTCCTCC
>NW_027817051.1:0-277 GCF_054177405.1 Leptonychotes weddellii | reverse complement strand
AGGAAATTCAGTGAATCTCAAGCACAGGAAAAATAGAGAACTTAAGAACATCATAATCAAATTGCTCAAAATCAGTGGTAAAGAGAAAATCTTAAAAGCAACAATGACAAAAAACACATTCCAACAAGATAAGGTTGATAAATTTCTTGTCAAAAACAATGCAAGTGAGAAAATGATAGATCACATTTTTCAAAGAACTGTCAAGCTTGAATGCAGTGCCCAGCAATAATATCTTTTGAGAACAAAGTCCTACAAAAGCACATTTTTCTACTTCAGT
>NW_027817050.1:0-277 GCF_054177405.1 Leptonychotes weddellii | reverse complement strand
ATTTATTTTTAAAGATTTTATTTATTTATTTTTGTGTGAGAGAGAGATCCCGCAAGCACGAGGGTGGAGGGTAGAGGGGAGGGGCAGAGGGAGAAGCAGACTCTCTGCTGAGCAGTGAGCCTGATGCACGGGACTCGATCTCAGGACCCTGGGATCATGACCTGAGCCAAAGCAGATGCTTAACCACTTAACTGACTGAGCCACCCAGGTGACCCATTATCCCCATTTTAAAGATGAGAAAATAAAGACATGAGTATAGTTGGTTCATTTTTTTTTT
>NW_027817049.1:0-277 GCF_054177405.1 Leptonychotes weddellii | reverse complement strand
TTTGCTGGCTATTTGGGTTTCCTTTGAAGTGGCCTATTTATGTTCTTTTCCATTTTCGTGGGCCTTGAAAATATAAATTTGTAAGAGTTATTTTTGTATACTGGATACTAATTTATGCTTGTTATATACATTTCAAAGTTATTTCCCTTTTCTGTTGTTTGGTTTAAACATTTATTTATGGCATCTTTTTTTTTTTTTTATTATGTTAATCCCCATACATTACATCATTAGTTTTAGATGAAGTGTTCCATGATTCATTGTTTGTGCATAACACCCA
>NW_027817048.1:0-277 GCF_054177405.1 Leptonychotes weddellii | reverse complement strand
TCTGAGCACCCACGAACCAGCCTGAGAGGTAAGAAGATCTGGATCTCTACAAACAGAATATCGCAGGTGGTTGGTTTCGAGGTACAAAGCGGGGAGCCATGATTCCGCGGGCAGATATCGGAGGATAAATAGCAGCGGGAGGGTGCCTGGCCATGGGGACCCTACACCGCCGGTGAGCGACAGCCTCGTGTGCTGGGGACGGGGCACAGACTGGCAGAACTGTGGTGGTGGGAAAGGACTTTAGGGTAGCCCCTGGGGCGGAAACCCGGAGCCCGGG
>NW_027817047.1:0-277 GCF_054177405.1 Leptonychotes weddellii | reverse complement strand
GGTCATTCTGTGTTAGATGTAGGAACTCTTAACAGGTTTTCCACTCTGTGTATTGGAAATGAGAAAAAAATGATCTGCTGAGAAAGACAGACAGATGGAAAGATAGGCAGATAGAGGATATGAAGCTGACAGCAGAGAGAAGAGAAAAGATACAGGAAGTCATGATGTTGTCCAAGTTTCTGATTTTAGTTCATTGTTACGGTTCTGTCCTTAGGTAGCATAATATGCTTGTCTATCCTTCCAATGTATTAAATTGGTAGAGTTGGTTCTGTTCACC
>NW_027817046.1:0-277 GCF_054177405.1 Leptonychotes weddellii | reverse complement strand
TGGATCGTGGATCACTACATCAAAAACTAATGATGTATTGTATGGTGACTAACATAACATAATAAAATTAAAAACTACAAAAAAAAATAAAAAATAAAAAAAATAAAAAAAAATAAACTATACTACAAATATATTTGGTATATAAAAAAAATTGTACCTTAAAATTGCTACCCATGAAATCATGCAATTAATGAGACACTAGGGACCAAAAAAATCTGCTTAGAGCTTATGAATTTACATTGTAGGTTTCATATTGATATCACATAACTTATCAGGT
>NW_027817045.1:0-2670 GCF_054177405.1 Leptonychotes weddellii | reverse complement strand
ACTATGGACTCTGAGAAACAAACAGGGTTTTAGAGGGGAAGGGGGTGGAGGGATGGGTTAGCTTGGTGATGGGTATTAAGGAGGGCACGTATTGCATGGAGCACCGGGTGTTATATGCAAACAATGAATCATGGAACCCTACCTCAATAACTAATGATGTACTGTATGATGACTAACATAACATAATAAAATTAAAAAAAAAAACTATATTTCCAAACAAAAAAAAAATAGAGGAGTGGCATTGTTTTACATTTCTGCAAGTCTCCTTAATGTCTGACTTTATTAATAGAAGACAGCTGGATTTTCATCTGCCTCTGTATTCAGATTGCTGTGGTATCATTCATCATATAACCTTTGGAAAACTCCATTGTGCATTTGTGAGAAAACAAAAGTTAAAACAAATAATACTGGTTTCGTATTATTATGAGAATAGTTTTGACCTCACAGACCCCAAAAGGATCTCAGGAGCCTCCAGAAGTCCTAGAATTACTCTTTGAAACCTTGATCTATGGCAACAAGCAGGAAGGTGGAGTGTGTGGGTGCAGCACCTGGGAGGTGGGTGGATATGGTTGAAGGGCCCTTCTGAGCATCTCGTTTTCAGAGTCATAGTGCCATAGGAAGAATAAGGATGGGAACATGTTGGAGGTTTCAGGAGAGTGAAGAATTGTGAATTGTACCATTCTACTGACTATATCACTGAAATATAAAAATAAAATGAAAATAAATGCATAGTGTTATTTTATCTACTAAGAAATAAACTGTCAATTATAACTGACATTCACCATCAATTAAAAAATGCCTCCTACTTCCAGACATATAAAAAATGTGAAACAAATGTCAAAGGCCTAATGAAATATGGCAACTGTCTAGGAAAGTGGGAGGCCCATGTTCTAGAGAAGCACAGTTTGGTGACTGGGCAGCCTTAAGGGCCAAGGGGAGATTCATGGTCGTATATCTAATTCAAGTACTTCTCAAAAGTTTTTTCTGTAATTTCCCCATGTCTATGCAAATACCAGCAACACTGGAAAGGTTCTTGCTTTGGTATACTACCAGTAGAATCTCTTTTTCTTTTTCCTGATTTAGTAATGAGGAAAAGATAGTGTGTGGCACTTAGATTAAGATACCAATAAAAATAAAGAGAAATTCAAGTTCTGAGTTAAAGAGTTACATTGCTGTCCCTGTTTTGACCCTCATCTTCCCTCTTTTCTCTTCTGATGGGTCAGATAGATAAGTGAGAGAAAAATGATGTGAATCCAGATGCCGCACCTTCCATGTCTTCTAGCCATGCTGTCTTTGGCTCCTAACTCCTCCCATCTGATCAAGAACCTGCTCTAAGGAGCTACAGATCCTTTATTTGACTAATCATCACTAAGAATAATAAAGGGTTTCTCGAGTACTTGTCAGACCTGAGGACTTTTTATGTCAAGTGTCAATCACAGGATGATAATATTTGGAGTTACCCATTTTCTTTCTCTGAGCCAGAAAATTAAAAAGTGCACAGGTAATTGAGTATTGACTTTATCTGAAGTCCTTTTGGGTTTTGGGTCCTCGCTGTGGTATATGGAACTCAGACTTACAAAAAAACAAATGCTCATAAATCCACCCCTCTACACAAAATCTCCATGTGTTCATATATCATTGCTTAATTAGCATCCCCATTTGTGCTGTCATCTTTGAGGTGACGCTCCTCCCCTGCTCAGTGAGCTTTTTCATCCTTTTTCACTTTTAGCCACTTTTCCCATATAGACATTCCCAAATATTCTCATTTTTTTCTTTATGCCCCAAGTTCTTCCATATTCAATTTGCAAATTGAATATGGTCTTAAATATGAGATCAAATGATCCAAGGTAAGTTCCTTCCATTTTCTCACTCTTCACCTTAGAAAGTTTCCAAACTATTACTCACCTTTTCTTTACCTTCTTGTCAAAGATAAGTAGCTCCCATTTCTCCAAATTTCATTCTTCTGTTTTGAGTCTGTAACCACCTCCTTTCTGACTGCTTCAGCATCCATGCTTCATAAGTTGCTTTCTTGAAGGTCATCGATTGCTTCCAAATCTAATGGTCTCTGGTTCATTAATTCATTAATTCAACAGCTACATGAGCTTGTGCCTTGTGCCAGACCTTAATAAATGCTCAGGCAAATATATGAGAGCGTAGGGAGCTCTTAGTGTAGGACAGGGGATGGCAGATATTTTTAGTGAAGAGACAAGTAGTAAATAGTTTAGGCTTTGTGGGCCATACCATCTGTCAGAACCACTCAACTCTGCCCTTCCAGGGTGAAAGCAGTCATAGATAATGTGTAAATGAAGGTGTGACTGAATGCCAATTAAACTTTATTTAGAACGGGCAGCAGGTTGGTTTTGAACTGTTGTAGTTTGCCAAGTCCCTGGTCTAGTGTTTAGCCTTTTTTGATCTACATGTAAGTCACTCTTTACCATCGCCCTCCCCTTTTTTTATTCCATTGCTTTATTTTCTTTTTTAAAAAATTTTAACATATAGTGTTATATTAGTTTCAGGTGTACAATATACTCGACTATTCTATACATTACGCAGTGTTCATCACAATAAAGGTACTCTTTATTTTTTTAATTTAATTTTATTATGTTAATCTCCATACATTACATCATTAATTTTTGATGTAGTGTTCCATGATTCATTGTTTGCGTATAA
>NW_027817044.1:0-13560 GCF_054177405.1 Leptonychotes weddellii | reverse complement strand
GGGATGGGGTGACTAGGTGATAGACACTGGGGAGGGTACGTGCTCTGTTAAGCGCTGTGAATTGTGCAGGACTGTTGAATCTCAGATCTGTACCTCTGAGACAAATAATGCAAGATATGTTAAGAAAAAGAAAGAAGAAGAAGAAGGTAGCGGGAGGGGAGGAATGAAGCGGGGGAAATCGGAGGGGTAGACAAACCATGAGAGACTATGGACTCTGAAAAACAAACAGGGTTCTAGAGGGGAGGGGGTGGGGGGATGGGTTAGCCTGGTGGTGGGTATTGAGGAGGGCACGTTCTGCATGGAGCACTGGGTGTTGTGCACGAACAATGAATCATGGAACACTTCATCTAGAACTAATGATGTAATGTATGGGGATTAACATAAGAATAAAAAAAAAATTTAGTAGTCAAAAAAAAAAAAGTCAGAAGTATTTTAATAGGAATTATGGTGCAAAAATAAACTTTCACTATGGGAAAAAAAAAAAAAGAACTTGGGGGTTTTCTTTACCAGCAAGATACGAGCCAGTAATATGACAGCCCAAATGATCTTTGAAAGTCTGAATTTGGGGCGCCTGGGTGGCTCAGTCGTTGGGCATCTGCCTTTGACTCGGGTCGTGATCCCAGGGTCCTGGGATGGAGCCCCGCGTCGGGCTCCCTGCTCGGCAGGGAGCCTTCTTCTCCCTCTCCCACTTCCCCTGCCTGTGTTGCGGCTCTGGCTGTTTCTGTCAGATAAATAAATAAAATCTTAAAAAAAAAAAAAAAAGTCTGAATTCGCTCTTTAAAAAGAGACAAAGATCTCACTGGTCTGTAGTACTTTGACCATACGTGGTGTATCATGTCCAGTTCTTTGGAAATAGATATTGATAAATTAAGACTCCAGAAAGAATGGTTGAGAAAGTGGCTTAATTTGGGAAAGAGAAGGTTTGTGGTGACTAACACCACTCTTCAAGTATCTGAAAGCCTAAGAAACAGCTAGAGGCAGAGAGGTCCTAGGGAGAAGGATTTCAGCTCAGGATAAGGAAGAACTCTGATTACAGCAGAGGCCTTGCTAAATAAACTATCCCCTCTGTGAAGTGTTCAAGCAAAAGCTAGATGGTGTGTCATAAGGGGATTCCCTCCTGGGCAAGAGCGTGGGGCCTCGGGAATCCTTGTACAGATCTCTTTACATTATAAAGTTGTGTAGTTCTGCCCCAGTTCTCAAGTATCAGTTCAGCTCATCAATTCAAACAGAGAAGATAGGAGGCAAAGGACCCCCGGGGCGAAGACTGATCATTCTTGTCGAGTTGCTTAATCAGTTAGGATCTGATGGCAGTTCCGTCTGTCTCTTGAGTGGCCTACACTCCCTTTTCAGTGCTTTCTGGAATTCATCCACCATACTCGCAAAATTGGAAGGGGCCCTGGAATTCCTTTGGTACGACCGCCTTCCATGTGCTTGGGCATCAGACATCTGCCAGAGCGTCCTGTCCATTTCTGGTCATAATGTCTTCAGTTGGTCATTGTCTATCAGCTCTCCGACTAGCAGCTCCGACTAGCAGCTCCTCAACTCTCAGCTGCTTGGGGGCATTCCTAGGAGTGAGGGAATAGGTGGTGAGTTGTAGGCTCTATGTTTTTCCCAAGGCAACTTCAGTCAGTTCTGCCTCTAGGACAGCACTGCTTGACAACTAGAGAGAGCGCTGCCTTTTGTTTGCTCTTTGGGATTGTATGTTGTCATAAGTTCTATTCTAGCTCCTTCTCTGCCCACTTCCTCAACCAAATGAAATGTTACAAAAGGTCTGCAGTCCAAACCTCTGCCCAGAAAAGTCCTCTAGATGTCTCCCCTGGTCCTTCCCATCCCTGGCCCCCTGGCAGCCCCCTAACTCTTCATGGTGGACAGTGGATATAATTTTGCATCAGCTCACCTTGGGCAGTACGGGAAACAAAGCTCTGATCAGAAGTATGCTTCCCGTGGTGGTTCCTACGGACCCCACGCCTCAGAAACTCAGGACTGGTACATGTTCACCATGGCCATTCTGAATGAAATCTTTTTTCTCTTCCACATCCAGTTGTTTCTCCTGGAGAGAACAGGTCCCCAGAGTGTAATTAATCACCAGCCTCAGTTCAGAGCAAACCCTTACACTCTGCCCCTAATCCTTCCTCTAATATATTTTTACCCAATTAAGAGACTCTCTGGGGCATTTTGGATGTTGGTCTGTGTTCTCCTGGCCTGGGGCAAGTGTGAGATCCAAACCCTGGGGAGATTGTCCGCAGTGGTGGGGGTTGGGCTCCCGCTCCTTGTTCTGGGCCCCCATTTGATGGACAGCGTGCCCTGCTGGTTATGGTGGCATTTCTGGTGGAGGCGAGGTCCTGTGTGATCTCATTTAGTCTCGCAACTCCCCTGGGAGGCCTCGAGCCAGGTATTATGGATTGAAAATGGTCAAGTAGGGGGTAGGTAACATGGACCCGTTTCTGTGGTTGCTCCTAATTCTCCAAACCACATGGTCAACTATAGGGTGAAGGACGGTTTCATAGAGCAGGCAGAAAAAAAAAAAAAATGAACATCGATTTCTCCTGTTTTAAAGATAAAAATTCTGATCCTTCATTATGACGTACACTTTCAACTGGTTAAGTAGAACACCGATTTTTCTTTTTCTTGTACAAGGTTCAGAATAGATAGAATATTTAGAGACAAACTAGCGCCCTATTGTAGTTTAACAAATGTCCACATGATAGATAGCAAAGGGAGAGATGCCTCAGTATGGCATCCAAACCTAAGGGCTTCTGACAGTTTTCCTCCTCATTCACGTCAATGTTGATTCCTGAAGGAGAAAGCCTTTGGGACCATAATAGGGGCAGGCGGTGGGTGGATAGATGGGTGCAGGGAGGCAATCATTTCCTGGGCAGGCGTGCATCAAGAAGAGTTGATTTCAGGAGGAGAATCAGAAATGAGGACTGTCTCTGAGTTAGGAATAATCCCCTCAGGTTTCCAGTAGAAAGCAGAATAGACCCACCTTCTCCAAAGTCTGTGTGTGTGTGTGTGTGTGTGTGTGTGTGTGCGCGCGCCTGCGCATCATTGAATATGGGACATAAATCTATTTTCATGCTTCTAGGTAAAGCCAGGGATATGCTTAAAAGACACTGGCTCCCAGGTTCAGCCCAAACTGGACCAATTGTCAGGGTTTCTCACGTTGCCAGATCTTTATTTAGTACCTTCGCGAGATGGCAGGAACTATCAAAGCCAGAGCTGTAGAAAAAGGAGCTGTTTCACTGAGGATGGTTTATGTACACAATGTTAGTTTCAACAGAACTTGGTTCCGGTTGACCAGGAAGCCTTTCAGTAGTAGGAGGATTGAGACCCGGGCAGGGCTGGGATGTAACCAGGCCCCAAGGCCGGGCTGCCTGTGTTCACGTATCCGTTCCTGCATGCAGGTATGTGTGCCCCAAACCTTTGTTAAGTGTCTGCAAGATACTGGGGAGCCTGCTGGAGTCCAGGCTGCAAGATGTGTAGAGGCTCAGGGTGCCTGGGTGGCCCAGTCCGTTGAGCATTTGACTCTTGGTTTCAGCTCAGGTCATGATCTCAGGGACATGAGATCGAGCCCTGTGTTGGGCTCCATGCTCAGTGGGGAGTCTGCTTCTCTCCCCCTCTCTCCCCCAGCTCGTGTGCACACGTGTGCACTCTCTCTCTTTCTCTAAACTAAATAAATAAATCTTTTAAGAAAATAGAATAAAAAGATGTATAGAGGCTCACTGCTGGTGGGCGCCCTGGTGTACTAGAAAGAGTGAAATCCTTGAAGTCAAAACAGACTTAGGATGGACTCCCTTCTTCCTTATTAACTGCATCTTTAAAGACAATTTACTCACCTTTACTCAACCTCAGTTTACTCATCTGTAAAAGTCTTTCCTTGAGAGGAATAAATGAGGTAGCCCAATGTGTAAAGTGCCCCGTTCTTAGTAGGTGCTTAGTAAGTGGTGGCTACTATGATGATGTCATTAGATTTCACTCTTTCTTAACGGATCTATACTCTGCTGTCCTTGAAGAAGCCGAGACAGAACGTGTAGAGTATTGATTGCCTGTAAAATGTCAGATGTGGACACTAAGGATAAACAGATGAAGGCATAGGATTTCCCCTTGAGCATCTTAACTGTCTCCTGGTGAGACATACCTATAAGTAAGCAAGTATAATAGAATGTGATAACGGACATGGAATTTCGTATAAAGTAATAAAACTAAAGAATTTGGTCACTAAGGTGCCTAACCCTGTGCGATGAATCTTGCACACACGCTTTGAAATGTAATCCTGTCAACAACCCTGTCAAATAGGTGCTATTATTATCTTTATGTTAGAGTGTGGGAAACAGAGGTTCCGCAGAGTTCCCAGATTTGTCCCAAAGTAGCACAGCTACTGTGCTTGGGGTGAGGGCAGGGGAGAGGGAAGAGGGGGCCAAGGAATCCAGAAAGGCTCCACGGAAGGAGTTGAGCCTCGCTGAGAGCTGCAGGATGAGTAGGAGTCTGTCACATGGGCAGCATGCCCAGGCGAGGGAACAAGATGTACATAAGCATGGAGGCGGGAGAAAGCCAGGCGTGTTCAGGGACTTCAAATACTTGAACGGCGTCGCCGATCGTGGCCGGTGGCAGGGGGCTAGCGAGGGGCTAACCATCCTCTTTGCATGGATAGGCAGTGCCTGATCATGCCGATCATGCCACAAGCCTGCCATGACAGTGGGCTTCTTTATAGTGGAGAAATGAGGGAGAGATTCTGAGCAAGGGGGTTCCCAGGTCACTTACAGAGACTCTTGGGACAAAAGTCATTTGGTCCTAGTGGGAGAGATGGATTTAAGGGGCTAACGTTGAAAGCAGGCAGGAAAGGAACCTGACAGTTATTTAGCCATCCGTTCCCTATTTAACAGGGACTTAATTGAGCACATACTATATGCTAACTAGTCTTGCAGGTTTTGGGGGCTGCAGCCTCAAACAGGGTAATTGTTGTCTCCCCTCTCGTGGTGCTTACACTGTAGTGGGTAGAAGTAGATATCAACAAACAAGTGAATAAGAAAGCATCCAGCAGGAGTAACGGCTATAAAGAAAATGGGAAAGGGTGGTGCAGTAGACCAGGGCTTTTTGGGATAACACTGAGTTGGGGGGGAAGGGGCAGCTTACTGGCCTGGTGACATTTAAGCCAAGACCGTTTGAATGCATTTCTGAATTATACTAGTGAGGACAGAAAAGGAGGAACTGGTTAAAGAAATTTGTTAAGTAGGTTTGACAAAGCTTACTTATAGCTGGGTTGAGGAGGGCACCTAGGGTGAACCTAAGCTTTCTAGCAGGGGGCAGCAAATAAAAGGCAGCATAGTCCAGAAGTTAAGTGCCTGCCTGGGTTCTGATGGTGCTTCCAAGTGCATGATGTGTGGTCCTGGGCAAACCACTTCACCACTGTACCTCAGTCTCCTTATCTATAAAATGGGTATAATAATAATTCATACCTCATGAGTTATTGGGAGGAGTGTGTGTGTGTCTATGATAATTAGCATAGAATAGTGCCTGGCACATAGCTAGTATTTTATATGTGTTTGCTATTGTTATTAATATTATATTATTATTATTATTAAAACATTGAGTAAAGGGGTAAGAATTTGAAGAGCAGGGGTGGTGGTGAGTTTAATTTAGACATGTCGAGCGTGTAGGTGGAGAGATACACTAGCCAGTTGGCTATACCTGTTTAAAGCTCAGGAGACAGAACTAAAATTACTTGTTTGGAAATGAGAATGTAGTCAAGGCAAGAGTCTTAGGATCAGCAGAGTGTACGCAGAAGGCAAAGGAAGAAGGAATTTGCAAAAGGTTGCCCACTGAAGCTGGGAAAAGTAGGAGACAGAAATAACAGACTCAAGAAGGGAGAATCAAAGAGGAAAGAGACAGGTAAGGTAAGCACTAAACAGGATCTTTTCTTTCTTTCTAAAGATTTTATTTATTTATTTGAGAGACAGAGAGTGAATGAGAGGGAGAGGGAGAGAGAATCTGAAGTAGACTATGCGCTGAGCACAGAGCCCAACGCGGGGCCCCACCGCAAGACCATGGCCTGAGCCAAAACCAAGAGTCAGACGCTCAACCGACTGCGCCACCAGGGCGCCCACTAAACAGGATCTTCTGCAGTGACAATTCGGAGGTCACTGGTAACCACAGAGCAGTTTTGGAAGGGAGTAGATGAAGGGAGGAAGAAGAGATTGAATAAGGAGAATTTATTCTAGGAGTTTCCCTGGGAGGAAGAGATGATACCTAGAGGAGAAGGCAGGGGTGACCGGGGAGAAATTTTGTTTTAATATAGGGAGACACAGCACCTTTAAATCTGAAGTAGAAACCGGTGTAGGTCAAGGGTGTGAATTTGAACAGAGGGCGTGGTCCATTCATGCGCTCAACAGACACTTAGCAGTTGTGTGGTAGCTTCTCACTGAGTTTCCAGATGAGCACAACTGAGGGTGTGACTTAGAAAGTACAAACCTGGATGTGGGCATTAAAGGAGGGGTTCCAGGAGCGTGCGTGTGTCCGTGGACCTGGACCGAGGACGGAGGCGGAAGGGAGGATGAGTCTGAGGTGAGCAGGAGGCTGTGAGATGAGGCAGATGACATGAGATGGGGCGGGCAGGAGCTCGGGTGGCCATGACAAGAACTTGAGTCTTTATGCGGAGAGCATCCAGAAGCCACTGAAAGCCTTTAAGAAGGGAGCTGACAGTATCAGATTTGCATTCTGAAGATTGCAGTGTGGAGGAAGGGCGGATGCAGAGAGAGCAGCTGGGGCATCTCGGAGGCCACGGCAGTAGAGTCCAGTTAAAGGATATTGGTGGCTGGGACTTGGGATGGTAGCTGTGGAGAGGGAGAAAAAAAAAAAAAGTAGATGAGTTCAAGATACATGTAAGGGGATTCAAATGTCCAGGACTTGGTGATGGACTGGATTTAGGGTGTGAGAGAGAAGGGAGGTCTTCAGAGTTAGTTCCGGGATTCCAACTTGGTCAGCTGGCTCGTGCCTCCTACGGAAGATAAGGAAGCAAGGTTTTGGAGGAGGCAAGGAAAGATCTCGATCACAGGTGGAAGGATTGGCCTGGACTAGATCCTAATGGATGTGGATGCAAGTGAGTTCCCACGCCACGTGGTGGGAAGGTGAGGAGGTGAATAGCAGCAGGATCGGTCTTCTCCAAGTAACAGGAAATAAGATGACTCCCTAATATCAAAGGAGGTGGAATGAGAATAGTGTGAGCTTTGGGTATCGTTAATTTGGGGATTTCTTGCATCCCCTTTTCTCTGACTCGCTTAAAAGGTATTCCTTTTACCTGCCTCACTAGAATTCACCCTCGTTTCTTCCAGGTGGGGTAGGGAGGGCACGTTTTGTTGGACTGTTACACAGGAGGAGTGGTGGGCTGTGGTTCGTTATGTCCAGCACTGGCCTCGTGGTATGTGCTGTCCGGTTCACTTCTCTGTCTCCCCGCTAGCCCACGAGACCCGGAGGACAGAAACTGTGTCTCTCCTGTCTGGCACAGAGTAAGTGCTCAGCAGAGATGCTTGTGGAACTCATGAGTGAACAAATGGAGAAACCAAGGTAATGGAATTTGAAGCCAAAGGGCAGGCCTCCGGAGTTGCAGGCTCAACTGCCGATTTCAACTCAGGTCTAGCCACCAGAATAGAGAGCCTCCTGGTAGGAGGAAGGATGCTTTCAGTTCTGCTTCTCCTATCCCAGGAATTGTCCCCAAATAGCCTACTTTCAGAGCACTCTTGCTCCATCTGCATGCCCGGCCCCCCGAATTCCCTGTGGCCCCGTGGCCACTCGGGTGACCTCCAGTCAGCTCCCTCAGCACGAGGAAGGAGCCCAGTACAAACCCTCTGGGAATGGTGCCCGCCGGCCCGGCCTCTCCCCTCCCCGTCGTGCACCAGCAGCTGACATCACATGCAGGTACAGCTCCAGCCTCCCTGTCTGAGGACAGAGAAGAGGAGGAAGCTCACCAGGTGCCCAGAGCACTGCCAGATGTGGGGAGATGGAGGAGGGCTCTGTTTGGAGCTGTAGCTTGGGCTGAAGCCAGAGGGGATCCTGGTAACACGGAGCCTCAGGCTCTCCCGCCCCGGGGCGCTCCACCTGCCTGGGTCTTAGATCACACATCGGGGCGGGGAGGGTTTGTGTGCAGGAGGTCCGGCCGACAGCTGAAGGAGCTGCAGAGGCAGCACGTCCAGGCGGCTCCGGAGGGAGCCTCCAGCCCTTGAGGTCCCAGCGCCATGTGGCGGGCCCTCCCCTGAGCCCAGCATGGTACAGAATCTGTGCTCCAACGCTGTCTCTTGCAGCACGGCTGTCAAGCAGGCCTGTCACTACCACGTCTCCTCCCTGAGGAAGAAGCTGTCCTTTCTGCGAGCCAAGTAGGTGGCAAGGGGCCCCCCGGAGGTGAGAGCTTGACCAGTTGGCGCTTGGGCTGGTTGGGGATGACCTGGGGCTCTTCAAAGAGGCAGGAGTGCTTTCGGGGTTGGCTCCCGTGTTTGGGGCTATTGGAGTTCTTTGCCGGGGGACAGGTCCTCACGAGGGAGAAGGAGTGATCTGTCGCAAGAGGCCGAAGGCAAAGGATAGAGGAGGGGTGCAGCCAGGTGAGGCTGCGTGGCCCTTCGTCGGAATGGATGGAATGCTTGACGGGGCCTTACTGTGTGTCTGTCCAGGAGGTTACTGGCTCTCCTGGTTCTTCGTAACTGGCCAGGGATGATTATTTGCCTCTTTCGTGGTAAATTACTTCCGTTGGTAAAGAACTTGGAGGTCCCAAGAGAAAGGTGCTGTGGAGAGTGGTGTATTCTATCTGGCGTCTTTGGGGTGCTGATAAGTCCCTTCCACTGATAGGGAACCTGTGAGTGAGGTATTTGGGGGTATGGATGTCATGTGTTCTCTTCTTAGAGGGGGTCATTGGGGACTCTGCTCCGAGTCCAGAGCTGCTTGAGCAGGCTGCCCGGGAGGTCTGAGGATAAACGGGGTGTGGGGCGCTCTTTCCCGGTGCGGGCCCCCCCACTGGCAGAACTGTCCATGGTCAGGGGCTCCGTGGTGGCCATGCTCCGTGGCCTTTGTGACAAGCAGAGGGGAGGAGGTTTCCTGGAGGAGAAAGATGTTCCAGCCTCCAGGGCCAGAGTGAAACTCAGAGGCTGATGGGTGTTGGAGAGAGAGGGGCATGGAAGCTTACGGGCAGGTTTCTGGGTGTTCTTTTGTGAAGAGAAATAGAGCAGTGAGGGGAAGGAAAGATGGGACAAGTGGAGATTGCAGAGGTTGGTTGAGGCTGGAGGTGTTGTAGATGACTTGATCTTGATTCTTTCTCTCACACACCCGCCGCACACACGCACGTGCACAAACACCCACAGGCATGGGTGCTCATGAGTGTTTCGCCATCCGTTGATAAGAGTTGTCCCCCCTGGGGTGTTCTCGTGGCAGAAGCTTTGAGGGCGGTGAACAGAGGAGTCCTTACTCTTACGAGGCTACTCCTCAGGCACCGATCACCCAGGTTCCTTGCACACACAGCAAACACCCAACAGATGATGGCAGAATGAGAGATTCCCTGGACACTGTGGTGCGGTGCTGGTGATGGAGGCCGGCTCCCCTCTGCAGTCCCGTGGAACTCAGGAGCACGTTCCAGACCCAGTGGCCTTCAGTTAAGCTCTCATTCTACCACCTGCTGGCTGTGGAGCTCCCACAAAATCATTCTATCCTCTTTGAATGTTTCCTTCCTTAAGAATGGAGACAGTTGGGGCGCCTGGGTGGCTCAGTCGGTTAAGCATCTGCCTCCGGCTCAGGTCATGATCCCTGGGTCCTGGGATCGAGACCCGCATTGGGCTCATGGCTCAGTGGGGAGCCTGCTTCTCCCTCGCCCTCTGCCACTCCCCCTGCTTGTGCTCTCTCTCTCTCTGACTCTCTAATAAATAAGTAAAATCTTAAAAAAAAAAAAAAAGAATGGAGACAATTGTATCTACTTTGTGGAGGCTGTGGGGATCAATATGAGATAAAACGGGAGGTCTTAGCCCTGTGTTGGGTACACAGTAAGTGATGTTGTTTTTGTCAGCAGATGGTAGCCTGGGCCTAAGCTTCTGAGTAAGTGGAAGGGGAGTTTTGAGCCCCTGGAGGGCTGTCTGTCGGTGGGAGAACTTGGTTAGGGTGAGGCACGAACAAGCCCACGGTGGCCAGGGGAGGCCAGTTCACGTAAACCCTGGTCCTCACTTTCCCAGCTGATTTCCATCTTAGCACTGATCACGTTGTCACTGTATGTATCCGTTGGCCTGGTTGTCACGTCTCCCCGACTAGGGCCCGAAACTTCATGAGAGCAGGACTGTCTTTGCTTCATTCACTAGTGTGTACCTGACGCCCAGCTCAGTGCCCCACACACGCTAGGTGCTCAATAAAGATCGGTTAAATGAGTAAACGAGCACATGAATAACTAAGGCTTTTTGCTTTTTTTTTTTTTTTTAAGCTTTGTCAGTCAGAGAGAGAGAGCACAAGCAGGGCGAGCGGCAAGCAGAGGGAGAAGCAGGCTCCCCGCTGAGCAAGGAGCCCGATGTGGGGCTCGATCCCAGGACCCCGGGATCATGACCTGAGCCGAAGGCAGACGCTTAACCAGCTGAGCCACCCAGGCGCCCCACTGTCTAAGGCTTTTTGCCAGCTCTCACATTGTGTGATCATGGGATTCTGTGACCGTGCCGCAAATGGAGGGCCACTGACTAGCTCTTTTGTATCTATTAATCTTCGTGACATTTTCATGGTTGTGGTCAGTGGTTGGTGACTGCCCCTCGTGTATTCTCCTTCCTTGGATTCACATAGACCTAGGCTTAGGGGATGGCGTGGTCTTACACAGACCACACACTTGGCGTTTGAATAGGAGAGAGAAGAACCTTATTTTAGGTCTGGGCGGGGAAGCAAGCGGGTGTTCCTCTCTTGCCCTCCCTCCCTGAGTTCCCAGTTCGTAGCTCCTCTCTGGCAGGCCGGGCTGCTTCTGTGGCTGTCAGCAGAACTGTCTGCAGGTGTAACCGTCACCTGCTCTGCGTTTCTCCTACTCCAGCATTTCTCCTTTCCTGCCTGAGAAAGGGGGGTGCTAATTATAGCTCAGCAAACTATGCTATCTCGGCCGAGGCCATAGTTGGGATCTAGATTTGGACAACTGGCAGGCAGATGGTAAACCTCATTCCCTAGCTTCCCCACCTCCTGCTGGGAGAAATCCCATCCTCCTACCAGCCTGCCAGCCAGGGTGGAGAAGGAATGTGAGTGGGTAACAACATCTCGGGGGCTCAAGCAGAGACTCCACCTCCAGCTTGCCCTGTTGGGCACTGCGTCCTTTTCCTCCCTCTTACTCCAGTCTTGAGATGCCACTTGGAGGCCAGAATCCCTGAGTTCTCTTTTCAACATGTTTCTGATGAATAATGTGAGCTCAGAGCACCTGTTTGCAGAGACCATGCCCTGCTTTCCCTTCTAGGTGATGAATAAGTCTTTGTTACCAGAAGTTGATATTCCAACTCGGTTGCAAACCCTCAGTGAAAAATTTTTGGAGCTGTTTCCACCAATATATATATATATTTCCACTAATATACACAAACACACACGTATGTGTATATACACACTTATAAATACATATATACACATATGTATGCACACGTGAATGTATATAAGTTATATACATGCACTGCTGTACTAAATATTTTGCCTATTATATAATAATTAAGCAGACATTTTTAAAAGGATGAGATAAAAAGAAATATAAATATATGTAGGTTCTAATACTTTTTTTCCTGCACTGCACCCGTGAGTGCTCATGCCCCTTGATCATGAGCAGCCTACTTGGGAGACCAGGGAGACCTTACGGGTTTCCGGATCGCATGCAGGGCTTCTCCAGTGTGCAGATTCCTGGGCCCCTCTCTCCAATTCTGAGTCCTGTGGACTGGGGTGGGCCTAGGAACTTGCATCGTTAACACACACCCCAAGCGATTCTGACTCAAGTGCTCTTGAACCACTCTCTGAGAGACATGCCCCCTCGTTCGAAGCTTGCAGTTATTCCTGCTCTAGTGAGCATCAAGTCCACAATTTAATAGTAAACAGTAATGGGACGGGGAGAGCCCAGCATCCCATTCCTGGGCCTTTGGCAGACCCGTGGCTCCTTTTTACGCCCAGCCCTCAGGGACGCTCGTATCAGTGCACAGCTTCTGTTCTCCCTCACCTGTTTGCTGCATCGCGGAAGAATCCCCGTTCTGCAGCAGGGGTAAAGGTGGGCAGGGTGGGGATAGGTAATTAAGTTAATCATTTCATCTTATCTGTCACCGACTTTTCAGGTTGCTCAATGCTTCTTTTCTTCTTATCCTCTGGCGGCTGAGCAAGAAGCAGCTCACTGCTGGGCTCCCTCCCTCTTCGCCATTCCCTGGTCTGAAGGTTAAAGTCTCCCGTCCAGATGCCGAGAAACCCCTCCTAACCTCAGTGCATATGGTCCTGGGATTGGAAGAGGGGCTGAGGGAGGGGACGGCGTCTGACTACCTCCGCACCTGGCCCCCAGGCACTAACACAGAGACTCGCTTGTGTCTTTGGTATGTGAGCGGGATGGGTGAGTCCGTAAGTAGAACTCAGGGCTAGGCTTGAAACACTGAGTTGATTCATGTGGCACCAGGACAGACTTGTTTGGGGGATCCACAGAGTGAACAGTTGTCTCTGTTTAACTCCTTTCCCTCTAGAAGTGAAACACCCATGTTTCCTTTTCTTGGCATCTCAAACAGTGAATGGGTGGACTCGCATCTGGGCAAGAGTGTATGTCAGTTGTCCTTATAAATGGAGAGTGGGACAGAGATCTGCAGAGGGTGGCCCTGAAGAAGGGATTTAAGGAGGCTAATACTCTCTGCTCCTTCCTCATTTGTGAATTCCTTCTTCAGTCCCTACATCGAGGGGTTATCTGCCTCTTTGTGGATAACTTCCATAGTGGGAAATCTGCTAAGGAAATTAATTGGGGTTTCTTTCAGTAAAGAAACTTAAGAGTTATGGGAAACTACAGAAAATGTACGAACGTGATGAGCAAATCCAAGACAACACAGAATGTCTATGGACTTAGTTTGTGGGCACAGTGTAAGTTCTGAGGTATTATCTGTTGTGACTAATAATAATCTGCTATTTTGAGAGTCTGTTATGTGTTCAGCACTGTGCTTTACGTGTTCTTTCTTACTTAACTATAATAACAGGCCTGTAAGAACTTAGGTTGTCTACCGTCATTCCTCGTAAGTGACAGATCTGCGATTCAACTCCAGAGCTCAGGGTTTTATTTGCAGCCTTTATGACTTCCCCTTGAGAAAGCATCCATGTGGCGATTGGGACACTTAGGGGGCTCAGTGCTGAACCTTCTGCTTTTCCTTATGTTGGGTGGTCTTCACCAGTCTCCTGGACGTGAAGCTCCAGATAAGGAGTTTGTGAGTGAGTCTGTTAGTGAAGATGATTGGTTGTAAAGCTTCAAACCAGACAGAACAGGAGACAAATTGACAGAGAGTAGACCCCAACGATTCTGAGTGATTTGGTTAAATATGCCTCAGAGCCAAACAGGTTTTTGGTTGGTTTGTTTGTTTGTTT
>NW_027817043.1:0-1537 GCF_054177405.1 Leptonychotes weddellii | reverse complement strand
GGATCATGACCTGAGCCGAAGGCAGTCGCTTAACCGACTGAGCCACCCAGGCGCCCCTCGTAGGACAATTTTTAACATCAGAACATGTAAAAGTAATTCTCAGCACATTTATCTTGCTATATATTCTTTTAAGGCTTACTTTTAAGTAGTTAATCTGGTTTGAAGTCATTAAAGTATGTTCCTATGTTGATGCAGACACAGCCAGATCTGCTTCCCAAGTATGGTCAAGCTCCACTTGGCAGAGAAGGTCCTTTAAACTTCAGCAGACAGTTTTGACTTCTGGGGAGTCATCATAACTATATAATGGAGTTACTGTCTGATTGCTCTTAACACTGCTTATAGATGGGTCAGATTTCTCATCTGAGGCCCTGAGCAGAAGGGAAGTCCATAATCTGAGGCTGCTCAGTAACGAGACAAAATGCACCCTCTAAAACGGATATGGTGCTGGTTTGGGTATCCATACTTATAATTTCTAGACCCATTTGCTCATGAGCCTTGTCACCTGGGAATTAGTTTGGATTGAAGACAACTTATTTAGAGTGGTTTAGGGCGATATGTTGAATATTAGTGCCCCTGTTTTTATCAGCACCTACATTTTGAGATGGGGTCAGGAACCCAGGATTGGCTCTTCCACTGTGTTTCAACATTTTGCCCCCAGCAAAGGAGAATATGGACGGATGATACTCCAGACTCCTCTTTCCAAATGCTGTTTGCCGGCTCTCTTGATCAGACAGTGTAAATTGTGTAGATATACTACTCTCTCCCAGCTGTCACCTTTGAAGCAAACAAAAATCTGCTTTGAGGAAGTTTATAAAGTATGAGAAGTGATAGGGGCAGCGAAGTTGGAGGCTGCTGTTACAGTGTGAGTTGCTGGTCATATACCCGTAGAGGACAGCAGAGGACTGGCTGAAAGCATCAGATCCTGGCAGTTTCCCTAGAGGACGTGCTTCCTTGTGGCTGGCGGCTAACTGAGCATCAAAATCCACAGTGCCAAGTTTTCTAACTTGAGTCTCTGGGGATGAGCTTTATCTTAGAAGATGACATGAGAGGGGCGCCTGGGTGGCTCAGTCGTTAAGCGTCTGCCTCCAGCTCAGGTCATGATCCCAGGGTCCTGGGATCGAGCCCCGCATTGGGCTCCCTGCTCTGCGGGGAGCCTGCTTCTCCCTCTCCCACTACCCCTGCTTGTGTTCCTTCTCTTGCTGTGTCTCTCTCTGTCAAATAAATACATAAAATCTTAAAAAAAAAAAAAAAGAAGATGACATGAGATATTATTAGCTTTGAAACACTAGTATTAAAAAGTGAGTGGTCCATAAGTTTCTTTCTGACTAAAGTGTAAATTTTTGATTTCAAGAATCACCATTAAATAAAGTTCATGAAACTGGGCTTGACGTATCTAATGGGCCATCCACATTGTCCACTGGTAGCAATAACATACCCGGTCATTCCCCCTTTTCCCTAAGGTAGTATGTTACTGACTGTAGAGTGGATGTTAACATATAAACAAGAATTACATACCAGGATATTGAACCTGTGGAGT
>NW_027817042.1:0-277 GCF_054177405.1 Leptonychotes weddellii | reverse complement strand
GGCTGGCTCAGTCCATAGAGTATGAGACTCTTGTCTCTAGGTGGTGATCTCAAGCTTACTTTAAAAAATAAAAAATAAAAATAGAAGTTCTTGGGTGGCTCAGTTGGTTAAGCGTCCAACTGTTGATCTCAGCTCAGGTTTTGATCTCAGGGTTTGTGTTCCAGCCCCGTGTTGGGCTCCATGCTGGGCATGAAGCCTATACTAAAAACAATGTGTCTTAAATAAAAATAAAATTTAAAATAATGGAAATCAAAAAGGCAGAATGAGGACAGGGGAG
>NW_027817041.1:0-277 GCF_054177405.1 Leptonychotes weddellii | reverse complement strand
TAGTGATCTAGAAGACCAATTGATAGAAAAGAAAGATAAAGAGAAGGCCAGGGAGAAACAACTCAAAATCCCTGAAAACAGAATCAGAGAAATAAGTGACACCATGAAACTTTCCAATGTCAGAATTATTGGGATCCCTGAGGAGGTGGGGAGAGAGAGAGAGAGAGAGGACTAGAAGATATATTTGAGCAAATCATAGCTGAGAACTTCCCTAATCTGGAGAATGAAACAAACATTCCTGTCTTAGAGTCAGAGAGGATCCCTCCCAAGATCAAGG
>NW_027817040.1:0-277 GCF_054177405.1 Leptonychotes weddellii | reverse complement strand
AAAAGTACATATATCTTTATAAATTAGTGTTTTTGTTTTCTTCAGTTTTTTAAATTATTTCTTTTCTTTTTGTTGCTATTTAGGTGAGTTCTACTGCCCTGTGAGATCACTGATCCTTTCTTCTGCTTCATCCAGTCTGCTGTTGAACCCCTCATTTTTTTTTTTTTAGTTCATTTTATATTCTTTAGCTCTGTGACTTCTGTTTGGTACTTTCTTTATTTTTATCTCTTTGTCAAAATTATTGCTGTGTTCATCCATTCTTCTCCTAAGTTTGGTG
>NW_027817039.1:0-277 GCF_054177405.1 Leptonychotes weddellii | reverse complement strand
ATCAGTTCTCTGTCCAATGATTCAGCCCCGTGAGCTGACCTAGATGGGCTGTATCCACAACTGTCTTTACCCTCTGGTTTTGGGCTGGATTTGGCTACTGGAGGGCCCTGGGAGATCAGCAGAAGAGGAAACGGATGTTAGGGTATGCAATCCTCCATTTCTCTCCCCGTGATATCAACACAGGGGGACAGCTCCTGTTGGGTGGCCCTCTGTGTTCCAATAACCATTTGCTCCCCTCATCCCCTTGGGCTTGGGATAGGAATGGCTCCAATGTTAC
>NW_027817038.1:0-277 GCF_054177405.1 Leptonychotes weddellii | reverse complement strand
GGTCATTCTGTGTAAGATGTAGGAACTCTTAACAGGTTTTCCACTCTGTGTATTGGAAATGAGAAAAAAATGATCTGTTGAGAAAGACAGACAGATGGAAAGATAGGCAGATAGAGGATATGAAGCTGACAGCAGAGAGAAGAGAAAAGATACAGGAAGTCATGATGTTGTCCAAGTTTCTGATTTTAGTTCATTGTTACGGTTCTGTCCTTAGGTAGCATAATATGCTTGTCTATCCTTCCAATGTATTAAATTGGTAGAGTTGGTTCTGTTCACC
>NW_027817037.1:0-277 GCF_054177405.1 Leptonychotes weddellii | reverse complement strand
ATGGTTTGATCCCTATCCAGCTGAATTCCTGAGAGGAGACGAAATCCAGGTCTCCTACTCCTCCGCCATCTTGCTCCACCCCCCTCTCCCCCAGACTCTCTTGAATGCAGATGTTTTGGGTGGTTTTAGAGGAGAGATGGAAGACATTCAGAGGAGCTCAGACATCAATCCCCTCTCTCTTGATACCTTAAACCAGAATTTTGGGGAGTAATTCAGTCCTAGATCAGCCAACTGCTTTTTACCTTAAGCTCAGGTTACCTTCATAAAGAAACGGAAA
>NW_027817036.1:0-277 GCF_054177405.1 Leptonychotes weddellii | reverse complement strand
GCATTCTGATCTCCCTTCATTCTCATCTATCATGTTGGCAAGTCTTTGTGGCTCCCCAGGTGGCATGACTCCGATTCCTGTTCCCCCTGGTCATCATATTGCCTTCTTGGTCGAGGTTACTGTGCATGTTCATTTACCTTTATAAACAGACAAGGGAAAACCAAGAAGCGTCCAGGTAGATAACTTGTGTTTTATATTTTTCTTAGTTTCCATTTGCAAAACCAGTGCAACCTCCTTCTGTTGATCAGGGCAAATTACTCTTTCTAAAATAGTGATT
>NW_027817035.1:0-277 GCF_054177405.1 Leptonychotes weddellii | reverse complement strand
AAAAGTAACTGAAGGAACTAAGTATTTAGCTTAAAAAGACCTGGATCATTATAGCTTTCACATTTAAAAAAAAATTTTATTGTTATGTTAATCACCATATATTACATCATTAGTTTTTTTTTTTTTTAAGATTTTATTTATTTGACAGAGACACAGCGAGAGAGGGATCACAAGCAGGGGGAGTGGGAGAGGAAGGAGCAGGCTTCCCGCTGAGCAGAGAGCCCGACGCAGGGCTCGATCCCAGGACCCTGGGATCATGATCTGAGCCGAAGGCAGA
>NW_027817034.1:0-277 GCF_054177405.1 Leptonychotes weddellii | reverse complement strand
AGGAAATTCAGTGAATCTCAAGCACAGGAAAAATAGAGAACTTAAGAACATCATAATCAAATTGCTCAAAATCAGTGATAAAGAGAAAATCTTAAAAGCAACAATGACAAAAAACACATTCCAACAAGATAAGGTTGATAAATTTCTTGTCAAAAACAATGCAAGTGAGAAAATGATAGATCACATTTTTCAAAGAACTGTCAAGCTTGAATGCAGTGCCCAGCAATAATATCTTTTGAGAACAAAGTCCTACAAAAGCACATTTTTCTACTTCAGT
>NW_027817033.1:0-277 GCF_054177405.1 Leptonychotes weddellii | reverse complement strand
CTTTTTTTGGGAACCTAGATCAGCTCTCATGTGTTTTCGTTTAATCCCATGTGCCATCCACGCCATGCAATGGAACAGAAGTGTAGAGAAACCGTGCCTCAGCAAAGATCGCCCTTCTTGATTGTGAACTTCATCTATTGTGTGTTTTTGTGAAAGCAGGAGAAATGGAACCCAAACATAACTCTGAGTGAGAAGCAGGCTTGTAAGGAAGGCTGCTGTCGACTCACCTCTTGGTTTAGGTACCCCATGTGCCTGGATGCCTATTTACCAGGCTACT
>NW_027817032.1:0-2670 GCF_054177405.1 Leptonychotes weddellii | reverse complement strand
TTTCAGGATTTAGTAGAGGAATACTGTTTTGGGTATCATTTAGGGCTTTGACCATGTGTCAGACAACATTCTCCAGTCTCAAAGAGGTAACAAGGATGGATGCTAGGTGGTTATACCAATGAGATACAGAACATGTCCACCATGGTTTTAGATTTTAAGGGTTAGCTGGGTCGGTAAAGGTTTTCATAATGCGTCCATGGTGAGGGAGGTTGGAGGGAGGACTGCCCCTCCAGGTCATCCCTTCCTTGAGCAGACAGACCTCTGGGACTGCTGAAAACCCAGTAACAGTTTTGAAAGACATGCCATGGATGAACTCAGGCTCTGAGAAATATAAAACAATATTGGCTTTTAAGTTCAGAGCTGTCAGCTCAGAGAGTGGGGAGAGGTTCCCCGAGGAAGACTGAGGGGATGGCAGGCCAGGATGAAAAGGGAGACGTGGTTCTCCTGATTGGGGACCTGCAACCCACTTCCAGCGCCGGGCATCAACCTCGCCTCACAGGGGATCTACAGAAGTGTCTATTGGGGGACTGACGGGGCCAGAGCTGCCTTTCGAGAAGGCTACCCTGGCATCGGGTTGCACAGGGTAGAGGAGGAGGGCTCGATGGAGGAGAGGCAATACCCTGGAGTCCATGGCGCAAAGGCAGAGGCTCAAGACCATGTAGATGATGAAAATAGGAGGTGGCAGCATGGGGGCCGGCCAGCACAAAAGTGCCATGTACAGTGCCCACAGCTACAGTGACCAGGAGCCTTCTGTGCCAGGCGTGGCTGACTTCAGTGGGCTCCAAAATAGTCCTGACCACAACCCTAGGAAGTGTGCACCACCACTGCCCTCCTCTCCCCAAGAAGCTGCTGGGAATCACAGTCAAAGACTCCAGTCAGTCTTCACGGAGCCCAATCAGTGGCTCACACTATACACTGCCCCCCCGGTGGCGCTCCAGTGCGATCCTCATGCTCGGCCAGAGACTGCTGTCTACCTTTCTCCACACAGCTCAACAGACAGGAGGGTGTCCCTGTTTTCCACAGGATCTGATGAGACTGATCCACAGACCCTACTACCCCACCCACCACCAACACTCAGTGGGTCACTCGGGACCTCAGCTATTGTCATGAAGCTCACCATGCCCTATTTCTGTCACTTCCAACAGAAAGCCTGAGTCTGATCCGGGGCCATGCCCTGATCCCACGTGGTACCTTTCTTTTAGAGAAGGCCACCCCTCCACTTCCTAGAAAATGTTTCTAATGAAGTACCAGTCCATCAGGACTATGGTGTGAACAGTGGTTCACAGCCTGCATGGTAGTAGTCAGTAATTCTAACAAGGGTTGTACCCCCCCTCACAGAACCTTCGTCTGTCCCCATGGAACTCGTGGTCTGCCCTCAGAAAAACCCCCGGGAAGCAAACCTTTAATCTGAATGCTCCCTTCACCTTCTGATTCAAATCTTGTCCAACCACAATGATATGAAACCAGAAATCAATCACAAGAAGAAAATGGGACACTCAAAAATATGTGGAGATTGAACAACATGCTACTAAACAACCAATGGTCAAAGAAGAAATCAAAAGAAATTTTAAAAGTACCTTAATCCCCAAACCAGGCAAAGACCCTATCAAAAAGGAGAATTTCAGCCCGATATCCCTGATGAATATGGATTCCAAAATTCTCAACACAATCCTAGCTAATAGGAGCCAAAAATACATTAAAAGGATCATCCACCATGACCAAGTGGGATTTATCCCCGGGATGCAAGGGTGGTTCAACAAGCGCAAATCAATCAATGTGAAAGAACACCTTAAGAGGAGAGAGAAGAACCATATGGTCCTCTCAATAGATGAGGAAAATCATTTGACAAAATACAGCATTCTTTCCTGACTAAAATTCTTCAGAGTATAGCGATAGAGGGAACATTCCCAAAGTTAATAAAATCCATCTATGAAAAACCCACAGCAAATATCATCCTCTATGGGGAAAAGCTAAGAACCTTTCTCTTAAGATCAGGAACACGACAAGGATGCCCACTCTCACCACTATTGTTCAACATAGTACTAGAAGTCCTAACAACAGCAATCAGACAACAAAAAGAAATAAAAAGTATCCAGACTGCCAAAGAAGTCAAACTCTCTCTTTTCACAGATGACATGATACTTTATGTGGAAAACCCAAAAGACTCCACCCCCAAATTCCTAGAACTCATACAGCAATTCAGTAATGTGGCAGAATACAAAATCAATGCACAGAAATCAGTTGCTTTCTTATACACTAACAATGCAACTGTAGAAAAAGAAATTAGAGAAACGATTCCATTTACAATAGCACCAAAAACCATAAGATACCTCGGAGTAAACCTAACCAAAGAGGTAAAGGATCTATACTCTAGGAACTACAGAACACTTATGAACAAATTTGAAGACACAAAAAGATGGAAAAACATTCCATGCTCATGGATCGGAAGAATAAACGTTGTTAAAATGTCTATGCTACCCAGAGCAATCTATACCTTCAATGCCATCCTGATCAAAATTCCAATGACATTTTTCAAAGTGCTGGAACAAACAATCCTAAAATCTGTATGGAATCAGAGAAGACCCTGAATCGCCAAGCAAATGTTGAAAAAGAAAAACAAAGCTGGGGGCATCACGTTGCCTGATTTCAAGCTATATTACAAAGCAGTAA
>NW_027817031.1:0-277 GCF_054177405.1 Leptonychotes weddellii | reverse complement strand
GCATTCTGATCTCCCTTCATCCTCATCTATCATGTTGGCAAGTCTTTGTGGCTCCCCAGGTGGCATGACTCCGATTCTTGTTCCCCCTGGTCATCATATTGCCTTCTTGGTCGAGGTTACTGTGCATGTTCATTTACCTTTATAAACAGACAAGGGAAAACCAAGAAGCGTCCAGGTAGATAACTTGTGTTTTATATTTTTCTTAGTTTCCATTTGCAAAACCAGTGCAACCTCCTTCTGTTGATCAGGGCAAATTACTCTTTCTAAAATAGTGATT
>NW_027817030.1:0-277 GCF_054177405.1 Leptonychotes weddellii | reverse complement strand
GTAAGGATCACTTTCCTATGTTGTGATGTCTTGGTTTTATATAGTAATTGCAATAATGATGATGAGAAGGATAGAGAAATTAGCTAACACATGTGTGGCACTTCTGATCTGACTTTGTTCTGTTATTTCAGACAGCCCTGGTAATAATATATATCAAAGTCCAGGGTAGTTCTAGTCCTTAAATAACTTTGCTTTATACTTACACTAGTCTTTTAGTCTATTTTCCTTTTAAACATTGTAACCTATTTTGGGCCTAGCTACCAGTTGTAACTATTTC
>NW_027817029.1:0-277 GCF_054177405.1 Leptonychotes weddellii | reverse complement strand
TGGGGAAAATAATTACAAGGGAATGAGGACAAGACTAGGCCAGAGGTGATGGTAGTTGGACTGGGATGGCAGCAGTTTATATAAGTAGAGACAGATAGTGTCTAGGGTTACTTAAGAGGTAGAATCAGTAGGACTTAGTGACAGATTATACAGGTAGGAAGAGAGAGAAGAAAGGAAGGAGGTGGACTCCCAGGTTTTTATTATTCTAATAGTAGCAATAGTATTCTGATAGTAGCAATGATGAACTGCAAGTCCAATGGCAGCAATGCTGGTGTTG
>NW_027817028.1:0-277 GCF_054177405.1 Leptonychotes weddellii | reverse complement strand
TCAGGAGGAAAGCGCCCTGGGCCCTGGCTGTCGTAGACGCACACCGAGCAGGAAGAAGGGGAAGGCCACGGGGCCAGAGGAGACCTCCCCTCTGGGAGCGGTGACGTGTCGTGCACTCAGCTGTCCTTGCCGATTCTGGGGGTTTCCCCGAAGACATCCCTGCGCTCTTAAACAGAGACTGGATGGAGGGTAGCTCAGCACCAGCTGGCTGGCGAGGGCAGGAGCTTAGAGAGGGTGCAGATGCCATCAGAGGCCAGTTAGGGAGCCTCATCCATGC
>NW_027817027.1:0-277 GCF_054177405.1 Leptonychotes weddellii | reverse complement strand
TCCATCTGCCTGCCTTTCCTTCATCATAAGTGACTGGCGACAAGTAGGTACTAAATAAGTGTATTGTGATGGCTGAGCCCTCCTCATCCTATGGCAGTGGCTGGCTGTGATGCCCAGTGCCATCAAACACAAGCCACAGAATCCATTCCCAGCTGCACTAGACCATGAACCCCTGGATAAGAGAAGCTATATCTTATTCATCCCGTCATCCCGCAATTCTCAGCACCAGCTTTAGTACAGATTGGAAGAGTGAAGAAACAAAGGAATGGGTTCCTTA
>NW_027817026.1:0-277 GCF_054177405.1 Leptonychotes weddellii | reverse complement strand
CTTTTTTTGCGAACCTAGATCAGCTCTCATGTGTTTTCGTTTAATCCCATGTGCCATCCACGCAACGCAATGGAACAAAAGTGTAGAGAAACCGTGCCTCAGCAAAGATCGCCCTTCTTGATTGTGAACTTCATCTATTGTGTGTTTTTGTGAAAGCAGGAGAAATGGAACCCAAACATAACTCTGAGTGAGAAGCAGGCTTGTAAGGAAGGCTGCTGTCGACTCACCTCTTGGTTTAGGTACCCCATGTGCCTGGATGCCTATTTACCAGGCTACT
>NW_027817025.1:0-277 GCF_054177405.1 Leptonychotes weddellii | reverse complement strand
TTCTCCCTGGGGCCCACTGCCCTCCTGTCTCCGCCTCCTCTTCCTAATAGCACCTAAGACTTTACTCTCCCTCTACGTTAATTACTCCCTTTTTTAACCTCTGTGATCTCTCAGCATTTGTCTTTCCTCCCCTTCTATTTTCTCCCCAAGCTGGGACCTGTCCACCCACTTCTTAAATATAGATTTTTCCAAATTTGTGTTTTTTTTTTAAATTTTATTTTATTGTTATGTTAGTCATCACACAATACATCATTAGTTTTTGATGTAGTGATCCATT
>NW_027817024.1:0-277 GCF_054177405.1 Leptonychotes weddellii | reverse complement strand
AAAAGTACATATATCTTTATAAATTAGTGTTTTTGTTTTCTTCAGTTTTTTAAATTATTTCTTTTCTTTTTCTTGCTGTTTAGGTGAGTTCTACTGCCCTGTGAGATCACTGATCCTTTCTTCTGCTTCATCCAGTCTGCTGTTGAACCCCTCATTTTTTTTTTTTTAGTTCATTTTATATTCTTTAGCTCTGTGACTTCTGTTTGGTACTTTCTTTATTTTTATCTCTTTGTCAAAATTATTGCTGTGTTCATCCATTCTTCTCCTAAGTTTGGTG
>NW_027817023.1:0-277 GCF_054177405.1 Leptonychotes weddellii | reverse complement strand
GAGGCAGGCTTCAAACTTCCCAGTCTAACTCTGGAACATAGCCTCCCAACTCCTACTGTGTCTCTCCCAACCTGTATTAAGCATGGTCCCAGCTCTCCTGTTTCCTGTCTCCACAAGATTTGACCCTCCGTTGCTCTTTACCTCTGAGGTGTCTTTCACTGTCTCCCCCGTACAGGGATTAACCTTGCATTTCACACTTGCCAAGTCACTTTCCTCAACTTATTTAAAGGATACCTGAGAATATATCATTCTCCACAAAAGCCTGGGGGGAAATAAG
>NW_027817022.1:0-277 GCF_054177405.1 Leptonychotes weddellii | reverse complement strand
ATAAAAGCCTCCATTCTTGGGATGCCTGGGTGGCTCAGTTGGATAAGCGTCTGCCTTCAGCTCAGGTCATGATCCCAGGGTCCTGGGATCGAGTCCCACATCGGGCTCCTTGCTCAGTGGGGAGCCTGCTTCTCCCTCTGCCTGCTGCTCCCCCTGCTTGTTCTCTCTCTCTCTCTCTGACAAATTAAAAAAAAAAAAAAATCTTAAAAAAAAGCCTCCATTCTCTAAGCTGTGCTAGTCACCTAAATGCAGAATCAAGCAAATTCACACTAGGATA
>NW_027817021.1:0-2670 GCF_054177405.1 Leptonychotes weddellii | reverse complement strand
GTACTAATGTCCGTATTGAGTAGGTCCCTGGCAGTCGGTACTACCTCTTGTTCTTTTTGTTGAGGTGATTTTTCCGTCTTGTCATTTTGTGCAGAGGAGAATAGATTAATGAGAGAACAAAATGCTAGCAGAGTAACAACGTCCCCAGAAAATATACTCTAAACAAATCAGAAAAGACCTTCCAGAATGTGGTCGCTTTTCTGATGAGAGAGTTGTGCTCTTCTTTTCTTCGATCTCCTGTTGAGTTTGTAGGTGTTCCAAATGGTTCGATCCCTATCCAGCTGAATTCCTGAGAGGAGACCTGATTTCAACATTTTAAAGGGAGAATGAATATGGGGGTTCAGTAGATTTAGAGGAGTAAAATTTACCAAGGGATGGAGGGTGTGAATGTGTTGAGGTCAGCTGTGTCTGCTCGCTGGCAGTTATTAAAGTTAGGACTCTAATCTTCCACAGAGATTGGGAGACATTTCAAAGGCATGGTTCCCAGATCCTTGGGAGAGATGCTTTGAGTTGTAGGAGTTATATATTCATAGTTATGAGTGCTTTTTAGTAAGTGCTCTGAGAAAGGGAGGTTTGGGGCATGCCATCAGGTGTTGGCTACAACAAATGGTAACTTTTCCTGGTGATGGTTGAGCTTCCTTAGGCAGGCGTTTTGATGGAAGGCAGGGGCATGCCTTGAGCCACCACAAGCCATGCTGAAGTTTGATTAAGTTTTTTTAGTGCAGGGGTTTGGATGGAGTTGTTCTGTGTTGAGAAACCTGCAGTTCTCAGCCATTATGTGCCTGGTTAATTCATTAATCTTCCCAACCACGTTTCGATGTAGGCATTGTCTCCATTTTACAGAAGAAACTGTACTTGGAGAGGAAAAAGTACCTGTCCTGGGATGTGAAGTCTCCCGCCGGGACTTGAACTTGGTGCTCTGATTCCAAGCCATGTTTGCCTAGATGTCTACTTGGTTAACTTTTTTTTTTTTTTTTTTTTAATGAGAGACAGAGAGCATGAGAGGGAGGAGGGTCAGAGGGAGAAGCAGACTCCCCGCCGAGCAGGGAGTCCGACGCGGGACTTGATCCCGGGACTCCAGGATCATGACCTGAGCCGAAGGCAGTCGTTCAACCAACTGAGCCACCCAGGCGCCCCTACTTGGTTAACTTTTGAGTCATGTGTCAGGCAGGGTTTGCTCAGGAAAACAGAAGCCACTTGAAGTATTTAGAGCTTCCACAGATTTAATATAGGAATTAGAGACCACACAATCATTGGAAGGGCTCCAGTGACCTCAGCAGCAGGCAGCACTAAAGTGGCTGATTCTCAGAAGAGCACCTGCAAGCCACTGGCCAAACTCCGTATCCCACCCACATGTCCACAATTTCCACCAGCGTGTGATGGCTTCTTCTCTTTCAGCTTTGAGATTTCGTATGACTGCCTCTCTTTGGCAGAATCTAACCTGAGACCATGCTGGCGGGAGTCTGGGGAACCGAGTTCCCAAGCTCTTCCTTCATCACAGTGAAGAATGTAGAAGCACCAGGGATGATGCTATGTGACAATCTCACACAAATTTCTAACACCATAGAGTGAATTTATCAAGCCATTTTCTACCCTGGCAGAAGAAAATAGGCCTCATTAGAAATCAGGCTGCCTTGGGACAAAGATGCATTGAGAGAGGGATGAAGAGAAGTCACTCAGGGAGCTGAGTTTAGAACAATCAGAGTAGAGTGGGTGGTGCATGGAGGGAAGAGCTGGAGTCGGGAGACAGACTAGTTTGCCTGCTGCTATAGTGGTCCACGACAGACAGACCATGAGGGCCTAATCCAGGGGAGGGCAGTGAAGAGGAAGAGGAAGGGAAAAGCAAAAGCACCAAGCAGGAAGGTTTCCATGTATAGTTTCATCCCATACCAGCTACTGAGTCTAAATGTGGCCCCGGGAAGAAGGATTTTTCTCTCCCCATTGAATTTCTCCATGAATTCAGGTGATCTGACTCCCCAAAGAAGGAAAACTCACTGTTTTCCTCTATTCCTACACAATGCTTCTGATAACAAATGTGCAGGTTTTTCCCCAAATTAACCAATTCTCTAACTCCCAACACCATCTGTGTGTCCTACAATTCCCTTCAGTTCTGACACTACCTGGAGTTAGTGGAGACTCCCCACGTTAAGGGTTCAGTCCCACAAGACTGTCTGTGCTTCAGAGGCCAATCACAAGTCTGGACCTCCTATACTTCCGGCAGACCAGCTATCAGTTGGGGGTTCCCATGACCCCCTTTTTGGATCTGATCATTTGCTAGAATGGCTCACAGAACTCAGGGAATACTTTCACCAGTTTATTAGAAGGGATATAATAAAGGATACAGATGAACGGCCAGATGAAGCAGTACATAGATCTAGAAGGCCTCTGGGTGCAGGAGCTTCTGTCTCTGTGGAGTTGGGGTGCACAACCCTCCTGACATGTGGATGTGTTCATCAACCCAGAAGCTTTCTGAACCCTATGCTTTGGGGATCTTTATGGTGGTTTCATCCCACAAGCATGATCAATTATTTTTTTTTTTATTCTTATGTTAATCCCCATACATTACATCATTAGTTTTAGATGAAGTGTTCCATGATTCATTGTTTGTGCATAACACCCAGTGCTCCATGCAGAATGTGCCCTCCTCAATACCCACCACCAGGCTCACGC
>NW_027817020.1:0-277 GCF_054177405.1 Leptonychotes weddellii | reverse complement strand
ATCATCTCCCTGCCATAGCCCCAGGCAAAAAGGGGGCTATGAGAATTCCTGGGGGCTGCAGGATTCTGCCGCACTTGGATCCCTGGGTTCTCAGCAATAGCAAGACCCCTTTATGATCTCTTAGGGAGACCAGATCGAGAACCCCCTGCCTGGACCGAAAAGGAAAAATTAGTGCTCGGGGTACTCACCCAGACTGTTGGACCCTGGCGACAGCCAGTTGCATACCTGCCAAAGAAGCTGGACCCCGTGGCAGCAGGATGGCTGCCGTGCCTCAGGG
>NW_027817019.1:0-277 GCF_054177405.1 Leptonychotes weddellii | reverse complement strand
CAGCCATCAAATAAATGAAATCTTGCCATTTGCAAGGATGTGGATGGAACTAGAGGGTATTATGCCAAGTGAAATAAGTCGATCAAAGACACGTATCATATGATCTCACTGATATGAGGAATTTTTATTTTTATTTTTTTTTAAAGATTTTATTTATTTGACAGAGAGAGACACAGTGAGAAAGGGAACACAAGCAGGGGAGTGGGAGAGGGAGAAGCAGGCTTCCTGCGGAGCAGGGAGCCCGATGCGGGGCTCGATCGCAGGACCCTGGGATCAT
>NW_027817018.1:0-277 GCF_054177405.1 Leptonychotes weddellii | reverse complement strand
GTCATGATCCCAGGGTCCTGGGATCGAGCCCCGCATTGGGCTCCCTGCCCAGCGGGGAGCCTGCTTCTCCCTCTCCCACTCCCCCTGCTTGTGTTCCCTCTCTCGCTGTGTCTCTATCAAATAAATAAATAAAAATCTTAAAAAAAAAAGATAAAGAGACTGGGTGTTGCAGGAATCCATTTATATGAAATCTCCAGAACAGTGGCAAATCTACAGAAACAGAAAGCAGATGCGGGGCTGCCAGGAGCTCCCAGGGGAAAAGGCAGGACTTGGGGAA
>NW_027817017.1:0-277 GCF_054177405.1 Leptonychotes weddellii | reverse complement strand
CCCCTCCTCCCAGCCCTCCAGGTCTCTGGCTCGTAAACAGCACTGTCGCTAACGTGGCCAGTGAGCTGGGCCTCTGACCCCTGGCCCGTGCTTCCAAAATAGCCGGGCACCCACACCTGCGCCGTCAAGGGCCCCGTGGCCCCGTGGCCGGTGTCGCATGCAGCCCTGGCATCGTGACGCTCTGTGCCTCTTCTGCGGTTCAGGCAGGTGAAGTCAGACAGACGTGCTGGCGTTCAGATCCCAGCTCTGCTCCTTCCCAGCGGCACGGCCGCGAGCG
>NW_027817016.1:0-277 GCF_054177405.1 Leptonychotes weddellii | reverse complement strand
TGGAAGGAATCCAATGTACCTGATCTGTCACCAGGGCCTGGTTAATCTCCCCAGGAATGAGCGGTATGAAAAGGTTAGTGTCAGTCCCTGCTGTTAGCAGAGCGGAGACAAAGCATCAACAGAGGGAACTCTTTGTCAGGCCCACGCATAGCCTCCATCCCTGTCACCTTCTGCTAGATTTCTTCTTCTTTTTTTTTTTAATTTTATTTTTTTTTATTCTTATGTTAATCCCCATACATTACATCATTAGTTCTAGATGAAGTGTTCCACGATTCAT
>NW_027817015.1:0-277 GCF_054177405.1 Leptonychotes weddellii | reverse complement strand
GGGGCTCGATCCCAGGACCCTGGGATCATGACCTGAGCCGAAGGCAGACGCTTAACGACTGAGCCACCCAGGCGCCCCGCTGAATAATATTCTATTATATATCCATTCGTCCACTGACAGACACTTAAGTGGTTTCCATATCTTGGCTGTTGTGAATAATGCTGTAATGAGCATGGGTGTGCAGATATTCCTTCAAGAAACTACAATTCTTTTATTTTTTTATTTTTATTTATTTATTTTAAAGATTTTATTTTATTTTTTCTAATTTAAATTCAAT
>NW_027817014.1:0-277 GCF_054177405.1 Leptonychotes weddellii | reverse complement strand
TCTGAGCACCCACGAACCAGCCTGAGAGGTAAGAAGATCTGGATCTCTACAAACAGAATATCGCAGGTGGTTGGTTTTGAGGTACAAAGCGGGGAGCCATGATTCCGCGGGCAGATATCGGAGGATAAATAGCAGCGGGAGGGTGCCTGGCCATGGGGACCCTACACCGCCGGTGAGCGACAGCCTCGTGTGCTGGGGACGGGGCACAGACTGGCAGAACTGTGGTGGTGGGAAAGGACTTTAGGGTAGCCCCTGGGGCGGAAACCCGGAGCCCGGG
>NW_027817013.1:0-277 GCF_054177405.1 Leptonychotes weddellii | reverse complement strand
GTGTTATGCACAAACAATGAATCATGGAACACTTCATCTAAAACTAATGATGTAATGTATGGGGATTAATATAAGAATAAAAAAAAAGAATTATAAAATATTAATAGTATCTTAATGTGTTTCAACATTAATATAAAGGTTTTTCCTGGTAAAATTTCAATTAAATATGTATTTTGAAGTTAAAAAAAAAAAAAAAAAGAAGAGAAGCCTTAAGATGGGACTGAACTGCTGCCATCTCATGATCAGACTTTAATGGATGAGGAATTGCTTCTTATGG
>NW_027817012.1:0-277 GCF_054177405.1 Leptonychotes weddellii | reverse complement strand
GGCTGGCTCAGTCCATAGAGTATGAGACTCTTGTCTCTAGGTGGTGATCTCAAGCTTACTTTAAAAAATAAAAAATAGAAATAGAAGTTCTTGGGTGGCTCAGTTGGTTAAGCGTCCAACTGTTGATCTCAGCTCAGGTTTTGATCTCAGGGTTTGTGTTCCAGCCCCGTGTTGGGCTCCATGCTGGGCATGAAGCCTATACTAAAAACAATGTGTCTTAAATAAAAATAAAATTTAAAATAATGGAAATCAAAAAGGCAGAATGAGGACAGGGGAG
>NW_027817011.1:0-277 GCF_054177405.1 Leptonychotes weddellii | reverse complement strand
TCCATCGCCCCCCAAAGACAGAGGAAGGACCAGCTGGGGAACATGGGAGCCTCTAGAGCCAGGAAGGTGAGGAAAGGGAGGTTTCCCGGCTCTCAGAAGGACTGGCGTCCCGCAGACTCCTGGACTCTGGCCCACGGAGGTCCATGCTGGACTGGGACCCACAGGATGGTGTGACCGTCCATGCGTGCTGGATTAAGCCGCTGGGTTTGGGGCAACGTGCTCCAGCAGCCCTCGGAGGCCAGTGCCCCTCTCCTCATGGAGGCCCTGGGCCACGTGC
>NW_027817010.1:0-2671 GCF_054177405.1 Leptonychotes weddellii | reverse complement strand
TCTATTAAGAGTTTTATTTCGGGCGCCTGGGTGGCTCAGTTGGTTAAGCGACTGCCTTCGGCTCAGGTCATGATCCTGGAGTCCCGGGATCGAGTCCCATGTCGGGCTCCCTGCTCAGCGGGGAGTCTGCCTCTCTCTCTGACCCTCCCCCCTCTCATGTGCTCTCTCTCTCATTCTCTCTCTCAAATAAATAAATAAAATCTTAAAAAAAAAAAAGAGTTTTATTTCTTTCACATATAAGTGAGATCATGCAATACTTCTCTTTCTGTTTCTGGCTTATATCACTAAATATGATGTTCTTTAGATTCATCCATGTTGTCGCAGTGATGAAGTTTTTGTTTTGTTTTGTTTTTATCCAAGCCTAAATAATATTCCAGTGTATATATATTTATGACTCTTGTAAGTCCATTCATCCACTGATGGATACTTAGGTTGTTCCTATGTCTTGGTTATTGTGAATAATGTTGCAATATACATGGGAGTGCAGATACTTCTTTGAGATAGTGATTTCATTTTCTTTGAAATATACACAGAAAGGAAAGTGTTAGATCATATGGTAGTTCTATTTTTAATTTTTTGAGAACATCCATACTGTTTCCCATAATGACTGTGCCAGTTTACATCCCATCAACAATGGGAGAGACTTAAAAAGATCATGTAAATTTGGACATTTTTTTCACTATGGCAATTAAGCATTTAGCAGATAAAAACTTGGCTTATAGAATGATAGTTGGTTATAACTTGCATCTCTCCAAATTTAAATTAAGTGGAAATTTTTCAACACAAGTAACTGAATGATAATGTCCCAATTGTGTGGGAAAACATAATAGTTGCTTCCTGTTGAAAGATTTAACTCATCTCTTTAATTTGGTTACAGGACTACAAAATTTGAAAGAATCTGAAAAAATGTAAAAAAAAAAAATTAAAAGCATAAAAAAGACAAATGCTCCACAATGACCAAATACCTACCAAGGACTTCATACATTGTGAGGAACACACAGACACGTTTCATTCAAAATGGTGAGCCTATAAGACAATTACAAGTGAACATAAGCATTTTGTTCTTTCATTGCAATAAAATAATCAACTAAACAATTTCCTCAATTTTTTTCTACTCAAGTAATTTATAATCTTTTTCAATCACTGTAACCATTGCCTTACTTCAGGTCCTCAAGCTCTCTTTAATGAAGTATGTTCTTTTTTTTTTAAGATTTTATTTATTTATTTGACAGAGACACAGTGAGAGAGGGAACACAAGCAGGGGGAGTGGGAGAGGGAGAAGCAGGCTCCCCACTCAGCAGGGAGCCCAATGCGGGGCTTGATCCCAGGACTCTGGGATCATGATCCAAGCCGAAGGCAGACGCTTAATGACTGAGCCACCCAGGCACCCCTGAAGTATGTTCTAACAAGATTTTCCTACTGAATCAAAATGGGATTGCATCAGTGATACATTTCTCTTGGGAAGGGGTACAAGTCTGGGTCAAAGGGTTATTATCTAACTTATGACAAAATATATATTACAAAATTGACAATTTTAACCATCTTTGTGCAATTCAGTGACATATGTGCATTCATATTTTTGTTCAATCATCATTATCAATCTCTAGAATATTTTCAGCATACCAAACAGAAGCTTCTCACCTTATAAACAATAATTCCCCATCATCCCACCCTATAGTCCTACTAACAATCTTTTCTGTCTCAATTAATTTGTCTATTCTAAGTACCTCATAAAAGTGTAACCATACAATATTTTCCTTTTCTGTTTGGTTTACTTAGACAAATTTTCTCAAGATTCATCCATGTTGTAGGATGTATCAGAATTTCACTCATTTTAAGTGCAAATAATAATCCATTGTGTATATACAGCACTTTTCATTTCTGCATTCCTCCTCCTGTAGCCATTTTTTTTTTTTTTACCTCTTTGGCTATTGTGAATTATGCTGCTATAAGCATTTGTGCACAAATATTTGCTCAAGTTCTTGATTTAATTATTTTTTGTATATATTTAGAAGCATAACTACTGAATCATATGATAATTCAATGATAAATTTTCAGAGAATTGCCATACTGTTTTTCACAGCATCTGACCATTTTACATTCCCATCCAGGATGCACTAAGAGAAAAAGAAAGAATGCACTAAGATTCCAATTTCTCCACATTCTTGCCAGCACTTGTTATTACTATTATTTAATGTTTACTAGTATCTTTCATAATGGGTGAAAGGACTATTTCATTGTGGTTTTTATTTGCATTTCCCTAATGACTAATAATGTTGACTGTATTGTCATATGTTTATCAGGCATTTGTATATATTCTTTGGAGAAATGTGTATTTAAATCCTTCACCCATGTTTTAATATGTTTATTGTTGAGTTTTATGAGTTATTTATGTACTCTAGATGCTTATTCTTTTTTTTTTAAAGATTTTATTTATTTGAGAGAGAGAGAATGAGAGACAGAGAACATGAGAGGGAGGAGGGTCAGAAGGAGAAGCAGACTCCCTGCCGAGCAGGGAGCCCGATGCTGGACTCGATCCCGGGACTCCAGGATCATGACCTGAGCTGAAGGCAGTTGCTTAACCAACTGAGCCACCCAGGCGCCCGATGCTTATTCTTTATATGATATATTTGTTTCAATTACATGAGCTATCTTTTCACTTTATTAAAGG
>NW_027817009.1:0-277 GCF_054177405.1 Leptonychotes weddellii | reverse complement strand
AGACAAGTCTTCATATGTTAACATTCTATCACCAATGTAATAGGGTCACTTTACTGATGGGAGGACAGAGAACAGGATGATCCTGACATACGGTGGGACTGTGCCATTGACCCTGGGGAAGCACTTGAAAGGTCAGTGTGGCCCCTCCCACATGAAGGCAAATTCATACTGTGATTCAGTGCCCAGGAGTATACTGAAATAGGCATTTGCTAAGTCCAGAGCAGTATAGTACCCTCCTCGAACTGTGGCTAAGGTATCCAAGATGGTGGTAATGTTG
>NW_027817008.1:0-277 GCF_054177405.1 Leptonychotes weddellii | reverse complement strand
ACATGGATGTTCCAGCTCAAGCCAAGAGCAAAGTCACCCTTCTGCCTCTTCTTTGTTCTATTTGGGCCCTCAATGGAATGGAAATGTCCACCTGCATTGGGGACCACACTTCTTCACTCAGTCTACTGAGTCAAATGCTAATCTCTTCCTGAAACACCTTCACAGACGAGGCCAGAAATAAGGTTTTACCAGCCTTTACGTGCCTTGGCCCAGCCAAGTTCACACATAAATTAACTGTCGCACCTGGACAACCGCTCACCAGCATGTACCACCCACT
>NW_027817007.1:0-277 GCF_054177405.1 Leptonychotes weddellii | reverse complement strand
TGGTTTGATCCCGATCCAGCTGAATTCCTGAGAGGAGACGAAATCCAGGTCTCCTACTCCTCCGCCATCTTGCTCCGCCCCCCCCCCTTCAATTTTTCTGTTTTCTTATGGGCATGTCTCTTATGCATAGAACATGGCTAGTTTTGTTTTCATACTTAATCTAATAATCCCTATTTTTAATTAACAATCTTAGATCATTTACATTTATTATAGTTACTAATATGCTTGAACCTTTTTTTTATCATTTTAGTTTACAGTTTTCCTATGCCTCTTTGTT
>NW_027817006.1:0-277 GCF_054177405.1 Leptonychotes weddellii | reverse complement strand
AGGGCACAGAGGCAGATTAATAAGTCCATTCATAGGTAGAGTCCACATGGGGAATGGATACCAGTCGCCCCCTTTTTGCAGCCACTGCTAATTTCTTGAATCCCTACTGCTTGGATTTAGGGTTGGAGAATAGCCCTGTTCCTGAGGGGAATGGAGAAGCCACAGGACTTTCACCTTATGCCAGTATTTTTTTTTTTTTTAATTTTTTATTGTTATGTTAATCACCATACATTATATCATTAGTTTTTGATGTAGTGTTCCATGATTCATTGTTTGT
>NW_027817004.1:0-277 GCF_054177405.1 Leptonychotes weddellii | reverse complement strand
GAAACTCTTCACTAGACACACACACAGTAACAAAAATAAAATAAAATGAAAAAATAAAAGCTTTTGCGGGACCTGTAATTTCTGAATGTCCAGATAAAGGATGATGACTAGAAACAAAGATATCAGTTACCTGACTATGTTGCCTGCGAGTTTTTGTAAGTGTGTTGCTAAGTTGAAGCCAGGAGAGTTGCCCATCATCAATTAACATTACACACTAGACCCCCAGCATCCAAAAAGGATATAAATCCTACTACAATTTCCCACAAAGAAACATTTT
>NW_027817003.1:0-277 GCF_054177405.1 Leptonychotes weddellii | reverse complement strand
ATGAAAAGGTCTTATTTTGCTGTTACTTTTTTTTTGTTGTTTTAAAGATTTTATTTATTTGACAGAGAGAGACACAGCGAGAGAGGGAACACAAGCAGGGGGAGCTGGAGGGGGAGAAGCAGGCTTCCCTCAGAGCAGGGAGCCCGACGTGGGGCTCGATCCCAGGACTCTGGGATCATGACCTGAGCCGAAGGCAGACGCTTAATGACTGAGCCACCCAGGCGCCCTTTGCTGTTACTTTTGAAAGATATTTTCAGTGGGTAAGAAATTCTAGGTT
>NW_027817002.1:0-277 GCF_054177405.1 Leptonychotes weddellii | reverse complement strand
AACACTTCATCTAGAACTAATGATGTAATGTATGGGGATTAACATAAGAATAAAAAAAAAAGATGGGAGCATGTTTGGATGCCTCTAGGAACCATCCCATGGGGAGGGAAAAATTGATGGGGATGCAGAGTATGGGATTTCCCCAGGTTTCATATAGCCCACTGAATTAAGGCAGTGAGAAGGGCAGAAGTCAAGGGTATCTACAGGGGATGCCAGCACCCCGCTTGCCCCTGGAATGCAAGTGGGGTGGGGACAGAGGACAGGAGAGCCACAGGGA
>NW_027817001.1:0-277 GCF_054177405.1 Leptonychotes weddellii | reverse complement strand
CCTCCCTCTCATGCTCTCTGTCTCTCATTCTCTCTGTCTCAAATAAATAAATAAAATCTTAAAAAAAAAAAAAAAAAATGGAATTGGTAGAATGGAAAATCTCTCAAAACTGAGAATGCAGTACTGCATTATCTGAAATAACAAAGTCTCAAAGAAATAAAAGTGTGGAATTGACCTATAAAATGTATTTGGTTATACAATCACATACTCTTAAAAAGTGAGATGGAGCACGCTTTTCTCTATATATTCTATGTGAAGCTCAAAAACTTAATTAAGT
>NW_027817000.1:0-277 GCF_054177405.1 Leptonychotes weddellii | reverse complement strand
GGAAGCCTCCTGGGTTGAGGACAAAGCCCTCAAAGGAGGATGTTCTAATCCCCAGCCCCACCGGTTCTCAAACTCTGGCCTGTTTGGCAGATCTCAGAATCATGCAAGGCATTTCCTAAAATAAAGATCCTGATGCTGTGGGGCTGGGATGAGGCCCAGGAACCTGCATTTTTGTTAGTCCATTTCCCCGCCCCCCCCCATTTGTAGTTCTAATGCAGCTGGTTCATGGATAAGGTTTACTGTGGGTTATCCCAGTTTCTGCTTGCAGTCCAGACGT
>NW_027816999.1:0-2671 GCF_054177405.1 Leptonychotes weddellii | reverse complement strand
GATCCTGTGCCAGTCCTTGTAAAATCCCCCAGCCTTACCTCTCACATCTGCTAGTGGGTGTTGTTATTTCTACTTCTTGGAGAGAGAGAGGGGAGCTCGCAGATGTTCGGTAGTTTGCTCCAGGTTGCACGTCCCTGGGCAGCACAGCCAGATGTGAACACAGTTCTGTCTGACCCCATGGTCTGTTGCACTATGGCCTTACAGTTAAGAGCACAGAGGCCAGACCCAGCCTCTGGGTCTGCATCTGGCTGATCCAGCTGAGTGCTGTTAGCAGTGGAAGAAATGTGCTTATCCATTCACCTTCACTGTACCAATCCCCACGATAAGATATATAAGCCAGCACACACAGAGCTCATTACAAAGAGGGGGTTTCTGTCACAGAAGTCACTGAATAGGAGTCCTCACCAGACTGACACAGGGACCCCTGGAGGGGGAGAAGTCACCCTTGTGAAGTTCCAGATGTCAGAGAGAGGAGTTCCCCATATAACCAGTGGATGAGATGTTAGCTGTATTTGTATGGACGCCTTTTGTCTGGCTATGTTCCTAGTATGATGGTGGCCATTGAACTGTGTCCAATGCTTTAGTCATCCATGGAGATAATCATGTTTCTCTTCTACACGTTGCTGATGTGGTAAGTTACACTGATACTTTAAATACTGAATCAGCCTTGCATTGCAGGGCTAATTAGTCTTGTACTCTTCTTTTTATATGTTCTCGGATTTCATTTTACAGTGTTCTGTTGAAGGTTTTTAAATATATGTTTTTCTTGTTACATATTGAACTTTTGCTTTTAAGGTTTAAAAAAGTTATTACATTAAACTTATTGTGGTAATCATTTTGCTATATGCATATGTGAAATCATGGTAATATCTTAAACTTATGTAGAGAGGCATATGTATATTATTATGTCAAAAACTAAAAAAGCAGAATCACACACATACCTGCACCAAAATCCCTGGCATGCACACCTCACAAGAAGGTAGCGGGAGGGGAGGAATGAAGCGGGGGAAATCGGAGGGGTGGACGAACCATGAGAGAAGATGGACTCTGAAAAACAAACTGAGGGTTCTAGAGGGGAGGGGGGTGGGAGGATGGGTTGGCCTGGTGGTGGGTATTGAGGAGGGCACATTCTGCATGGAGCACTGGGTGTTATGCACAAACAATGAATCATGGAACACTTCATCTAGAACTAATGATGTAATGTATGGGGATTAACATAAGAATAAAAAAAAAAAAGAAATAAAAAAAAAAGAAGATATACCTACTTCTGTACCCAGTGTACATTTCTCTAAACCACCCCATGCGTACAGACACCACACACGGAAGCTCACACCATGCTCACACCGCACACACCGCACACACAGCACGAACAACGCACACCCCAGTGTTTACGACAGTGACTCCCGCTCTTACCTCCTGCACAGAAAGAGGAAGGCTCCAAGTTTGTAATATCAATACAAGACTTAGCTACGAGCTGGAATAGAGAGAGGGGATGGCAGGTCAGCACAGTGAACGGGCAGCTGTGGTGAGAAGTCACCCCGTCCCCTTTCTCTCATCCCTCACTCACCTTCCCTACGATGTTTCGTAGTCCCTTAAATCCATTGTCCACTCCAAACACGTGATTTGGGCTGTCTGCAATGTCCAACAGCTACAAGACAGAGGAGGTGCCTTGGGCCCAGGGCCAAGGGTTGAGGACACAGAAGTCCCCATCCCAGGAGACAGTCTCTTCCCTCATGCCATGTTGGACTCCGATGGCCAGACCCTGGCATCGGCCAGCAGCCCACCCCTAGGGAAGGGAAAGCCCTTCCACCTGCACCTCCCGCGGCAGGTTTTACACACTTGTCATTCATTTCTGCAGTGGCTATCTGCTGTCCAGACACTGGGTGGGGGGGCGGTTAGAGGAGCAATCTCAGGCAACCCTGGGAAAGCTTTTCGCATCTAGGCTTACAGGTGGCACCAGGTTACCTGTCCGGAATTACCTGGTCTTTCCTATAGTCTTTTACACCAATGCAGTAAACAATTGCCCCCAGTCTCCGAGCCCTGTCAGCCTAAGAGAATGAAAGTGTTGAGTATAAATCACCAAATATGTGGAGCAAAATACTGGTAACAGTGGACAGGACTCACTTCTGACTTGGTCTTTCCATAGGGGTGTGGCAGCAGAGTTCCATCGGTCAGAGCGAAAATAATGCTGGGAGTCTTTTTTTCTGCAGAAGAAGCACACAGTGGCCTGATCGGTAAAGGCACCCAGAGTGACTCTCTGCAGGCTGCTGGAACCACAGCACTGCTCCCCACACCTCCTCCCCAGAGGGGAGGCACCCCAACCCGAGCACCCACCATCAGGGGTGCCTGCAGGGCTAGCAGCCCAGCCCTGGAGGGAGAAGGGATCTTAGCCAGGACCCACATTACAGATGACAGCACTGAGCCCTGCTCCGGCCCTTCCCACCGAACCGTCACTATGACCAGGTGTATAACCTTTGCCCTGAAAGGTAACTCCAGCTACCTCACTGGACAAGCGTCAGTCTTTCAGATGAGCAAAGGATCGGACTGCCAGACTCGACTGTACCAGATGTCTCACAGCGCAGTGGAAAGCCTGGCTCTGGCTCAGGGCAGAGCCCACAGAAAGTCCTGCTCTATCTGCGGGCCCAGGGGTCCAGAAGGCGAGGTAGAGACT
>NW_027816998.1:0-277 GCF_054177405.1 Leptonychotes weddellii | reverse complement strand
GGAAAGTTCTCAGTTTTTCCCCATTGAGAATGATATTCGCTGTAGGTTTTTCATAGATGGTTTTTATGATATTGAGGTTATGTACCCTCTATCCCTATACTCTGAAGAGTTTTGTTCAAGAAAGGATGCTGTACTTTGTCAAATGCTTTTTCTGCATCCATTGAGGGATCATATGATTCTTGCTCTTTCTTTTGTTAATTTATTGTATCATGTTGATTGATTTGCGGATGTTGAACCAACCTTGCAGCCCAGGGATAAATCCCACTTGGTCATGGTG
>NW_027816997.1:0-277 GCF_054177405.1 Leptonychotes weddellii | reverse complement strand
ATTACTGGAAGATAACATACCTGGAATGGTTAAATTTTTTTCCCTGGCCATCCCAATTTATAGGTTTGAATATTTTATGAGAGTATAGGCAAAATGCATTAAATTCTGCCTGTGGTTAAATATAAAAGGGTATAATTTTAAGCACTTTATATATTAATTTATTTAAACTTCAGAAAACTTTCAGATATTAAAATATTTTCCCTATTTTGCATATGAAAAAAATGAGACACAGAAAAGTGAAGGAATTTTTTTCAAGGCCACACAGCTAGGAAGCAGC
>NW_027816996.1:0-277 GCF_054177405.1 Leptonychotes weddellii | reverse complement strand
GGCTGAAGGATAGTGGTCCCTCACCGCAGAGAGCTTGAGGACACCGCCCTGGAGCGCCAGCCCGTGGCCCAGCATGCCGGCATCTCCTGCTGCCTCCACACAGAGCCTGTTCTCAGGTTGGACACCCAGACCAGGGGCTGGCCTGCATTTAGGGGCACATGTGCACTCATCTCCCTACCTGAGACGCCCCTTCCCTCAGTGGTGAGACGCTTTCATGGGAGCGATGCTGGACCCCACGCCATCTGAGGGAACAAGAGTTAGCTCGATTTTCTCTCCC
>NW_027816995.1:0-277 GCF_054177405.1 Leptonychotes weddellii | reverse complement strand
AAAAAAAAAAAAAAGAATTGTTTTTCCTGGATTTATAAAAATAGCTTAAATTTTTTTTTTTAATACACATACACACACACACACACACACACACACTCTGGAAGAGTTTATACTGCATTGATGTTTCCAGTCTTTAAATGTTTAGCCAGGGGCACCTGGGTGGCTCAGTCAGTTAAGCATCTGCCTTTGGCTCAGGTCACAATCCCAGGGTCCTAGGATCGAGCCCCCCACCCTCCCGGGTCAGCAGGAGCCTGCTTCTCCCTCTGCCTGCTGCTCC
>NW_027816994.1:0-277 GCF_054177405.1 Leptonychotes weddellii | reverse complement strand
AGGTCGCAGGGCACGTTCGGCATCTAGAAGGGAGAGCAGGATGGCAGCGGGAGGCTGCCCTGCACACTCTGGGCTGCCTGCGCGGGGCGGGGGGCGGCTGGTACAAAGGAAGTGCTGTGCTGAAGAGAAGGGACTGGGGGAAATGGACAGAAGGATCCCACATAGAGGACATGATTTTTTAAAAGACGATAAAGGAGTAGATGAAGGCTTTGGATTTGAAAATGAAAGAAAGTATCATTTCAAGGAAATAGCGAAAGGGGATCTGTTGTCGGTGAAA
>NW_027816993.1:0-277 GCF_054177405.1 Leptonychotes weddellii | reverse complement strand
ACCAGAGTAGCTCTAAGCAGCAGAGGCAAATGTTACATCCAGCTCTGCAAAGGGATGAAATGCCTGGAACCTTCCCCATCAGATGCACTGTCCTCTCTACGGAGGATGCCAGTGCGACCCAACACTGCCTCACCACAGGCCCCTTTACAGGTGTGAGTGAGCTCACTTAATCCTCACAGCCACCTCGGGAGGTAGGCAGCGCTCTTATTATTAAACCACTAAATGAAATTATTAAATCAAAATGATCCATTTTACAAGGACAAACCTCAAGGTAGAG
>NW_027816992.1:0-277 GCF_054177405.1 Leptonychotes weddellii | reverse complement strand
GATATAATGACCTGAGCAGAAATGAAGAGTCAGACGCTTAACCGACTGAGCCACCGAGGCACCCCACTTTTCTTTTCTTTTTTTTTTTTAGAGAGAAAGAGTACTCTTTTTGAATCACATAAGTTTATATTCATATACTGTGCCTTGATGCTTTTTGGTTCTATCCTAAAACCAAACCCTAAACCCACTCTAAACACCATTGAAATCACATAGTAGTATTCTGTTATAAAATGTTCACTTACATCAGAGGTCATCAAACTTTGGCCTGCTGGCCTAA
>NW_027816991.1:0-277 GCF_054177405.1 Leptonychotes weddellii | reverse complement strand
CTAATGTGGACGGGGGATTTGGAAGTTATATGGGCAAATGGGCCACCTGGCTGGGCGGTCAGGAATAGGGGCCTTATGCATTCCTTCCACACGGCTCCTCATACCTGTCCTGCTCACAGCACCCCCACCGGTGGTGTGGGGTATTGAGGATGTGCCTGCCACCGTGCCACGCGGGCCAGGCTGGTCAGGCTGAGGGGTGTAGGTCGCAGGGCACGTTCGGCATCTAGAAGGGAGAGCAGGATGGCAGCGGGAGGCTGCCCTGCACACTCTGGGCTGC
>NW_027816990.1:0-277 GCF_054177405.1 Leptonychotes weddellii | reverse complement strand
GGGCGCCTGGGTGGCTCAGTTGGTTAAGCGACTGCCTTCGGCTCAGGTCATGATCCTGGAGTCCCGGGATCGAGTCCCGCATCGGGCTCCCTGCTCGGCGAGGAGCCTGCTTCTCCCTCTGACCCTCCCCCCTCTCATGTGCTCTCTCTCTCATTCTCTCTCTTTCAAATAAATAAATAAATAAATCTTTAAAAAAAAATTTTTTTTAGGGCGCCTGGGTGGCTCAGCTGGTTAAGCGACTGCCTTCGGCTCAGGTCATGATCCTGGAGTCCCTGGA
>NW_027816989.1:0-2671 GCF_054177405.1 Leptonychotes weddellii | reverse complement strand
GGGAGGAAAAGGTGAGCCACAGGGACTGAGAGAGACAGACAGAGACAAGAAACTCAGAGAAACAGGGCTGCAGAGACCCAGAGAGACAAGCTAGAATAGAAAATGGTAGATATGGAGAATGATTTCTGAGACGCGGAGAGGGAGGCCCAGGGAGACCCTTCAGTGCACACGCGCGTGCGCTCGCATGCACACACACACACAGCTGCACGTGCATGCACATATCCCCATGAGCACACACACGTGCATATACAGATCCCTCATGCGCACTCACAGAGACACGCACAAGCTCTCCCTCCCTCCCTCCGCTTCACATCGGGGGGGGGGATGTCAGGTCGACTTACGGGAACAGTTGACCCTGTGGCCCGTTCCTGATCCCTCCTTCGCTTTCTGTCTGGCCTTGGGGCTCTTCTCTCTGAGCCTCCACTTCCCCTCTACGTGTGCTGTCCATGACGGCAGCCACCAGCCACACCCAGCTAGCTAGAGGTGCACTTGAGAGCGGCTACCGTGCCTGAGGAACGGAAATCTAAATTCCATTTAATTTGAACTGATTTAAATTTACATAGCCATGTGCGGTTAGTGGCTACTGGGTGGGACAGCATAAATCTCGACCTCCCCCAGCTTGTTTTTTTTTTCTTTTAAGATTTTATTTATTTATTTATTTGACAGAGAGACACAGCGAGAGAGGGAACACAAGCAGGGGGAGTGGGAGAGGGAGAAGCAGGCTCCCCACTAAGCAAGGAGCCCAATGCGGGGCTCGATCCCAGGACCCCGGGGATCATGACCTGAGCCGAAGGCAGACGCTTAACGACTGAGCCACCCAGGCAGCCCCTGGCTTGTTTTGATAGTTCAATGAAGCCAGGTGGCTTGAGGGTCTAGCCCAGGTTTTGACATAAGGTTGGAGCCAGCTTTATGATTAGCAGATGAAGAAAGGGACAGAATGAGAACCTGAGAGAGAGAAAGGGACAGAGAGATCTCCAGAACTCCATGGGACATTTTGCCAGCTGGTTAGGTGAAGGAAATTGAAATTTACATAAAGGATGTGATTTCATAGGACATCTATTGAGCACCACTGTCTACTAGCACCCATATATGTCCATGATTAGCCACCTCACCTGCCCACCTGCACCACCAACAATACTTCTGATTTATCCAGTGCTCATTGCATGCACTCAGCAGGTATCTGGCAGACAGTACAGGAGTGAGTCTGCACAACATATAAGATGAGATGTTGTTCCTGTCCCCATCTGAGCAGAGGCTCCTGAGCCAAAAACCTGGGCTTGAATCCCAGTTCCACCACACAGAGGTTCTGTGACCCTCCAAAGTTTTTAATTTACTTCTCTGCACCTCTTGAGCTCCTCATCTGCAAAATGGGGATGATGACCATGCCTACTTTAAAGGATTGTTTTGAGGACTAAATGAGTCAAATGCTTGGGATGGTACCTGGTACATGGCGAGAGACAACATATCGATTATTATCCTTGTACAATTGTTGCTGTTACCGATGAAAAAGCAGAGGAGGGATCTTCCTCTACCTCACTCTGACGTTTTTTTCCTTCTTAATTCTTTTGATCTTGTTGTCAGTCACATGGATCAGGGGCTAAAGAAGTGGGAAGGGCTTGGCAAGCATGATTTCCATTAGACCCCTTTCAGGGAGGCCTCGCGGCCCCATTTTATAGGAAGGAAGGCTGAGTCTCTGCAAAGCACAGCGTGGAGGGAAGCCACTAGCTGGGTAGTGGGCAGAGTCAAAATGTGGATGTTAATCTAACTGGAGCTGCAGCTCTGTCTCCTTTGTAATGGTGATTTCACCTTGAGAATAAAAACAGCTTCTCTCCGTGGAGCGATGGAGCTTGTGAGTCAGGCACCCTGCTGAGAACTTTTACATAGTATATCACTTACAGCGACAGGCACCCTTTGAGTTAGGGTCAGCTGAAGATCGTTAGAGGCCCAGAGAGTTGAAAGAGATCATCACACCCTACCCCACCCGCCCAGTGTCATTCAAAATAGAATCCCCGCTAAACTGCAAAAATAAATAAAAGTCCAAGAATATCCTGAATTTTCACCCTAGTGATAACTCTCGCAATGCATTCCTAGAAAAAGGCAAATACCAAATTATTTAACACTCAGACACTGCCAGGGGTGGGGAAGGAATGCTTTACCGGTGTCCTAAATTCATGCTTAATTGGACTCTGGACATTCAGCATTGCTTCAAGATACAGACTGTTGATTTCCACTGGGCAGAAGAGGACACTGAGGCTCAAATTTGGCCACTAACTTGCCCCAAATGACACAGCTGGTAAATGGCCCAGCTCTTATTTAAACCCAGGGCTATGTGGAGACTGCAATAAAATCATGAATAGTAACCACAGCAGCACAAATAACAGTACTGAGCACATTTAGCATGCCAGGCCCTGCTATGCAGTTTACACTTAATCTTTCTTTCTTTCTTTCTTTTCTTTCTTTCTTTCTTTCTTTCTCTTTCTTTCTTTCTTTCTCTTTCTTTCTTTCTTTCTTTCTTCTTTCTTTCTTTCTTCTTTCTTTCTTTCTTCTTTCTTTCCTTCTTTCTTTCTTTCTTCCTTCCTTCCTTTCTTTCTTTCTTTCTTCTTTCTTCTTTCTTTCTTTTCTTTCTTTCTTTCTTTTCTTTCTTTCTTCTTTCTTTCTTTCTTCTTTCTTT
>NW_027816988.1:0-277 GCF_054177405.1 Leptonychotes weddellii | reverse complement strand
CCCCGGGGGTCCGTCCAGCAGAGCAGTCCTTCCCGGCGCATTGCTTCGGCAGCTCCGAGGGGCACCAGCAACAGGTGTCCCACTCCCAGGCCCCAGTTGCTAACGGCGGCACCAGGCAGCCTTGAGCCGAGCAGCAGCGACCAGGGAGGGATAGGCTCGCTGAAGACAGAGGCCTTAGCTGCCCACTTGTTTCTCCTGCGTAAGAGCTACAGCACTGAGGCCAGGCCCTGGATGCAGAGGGGGCAAAACGATATGCGTGGTTTCCTGGGCGAGTGAG
>NW_027816987.1:0-277 GCF_054177405.1 Leptonychotes weddellii | reverse complement strand
AACTACACTTCTGGCTAGACAACTTCCACAAAGGCTTCCTTGCAGCCTGCAGCCCACCCGAGCCAGTCCCATTCCCCTGCCCAGTGCCCATATCTAAACACTCATTCTCTTTCCTAAGATGGCCGCCACAAAGCGCAGGGAAGGCAGTGCGAGTTCCACCCACAGTTTCACCCCCGCAAGGCCACTATCGTTCTGGAGATGAGAATGGGCTGAAAGACGACAATGGCCCGAGGACGGGGAGCCTGAAGAGTGAGAAGTGGCCAACGCGCGCGGCAGC
>NW_027816986.1:0-277 GCF_054177405.1 Leptonychotes weddellii | reverse complement strand
GTGGGCTCTAGATCCTGAGCAAGACTCTGAGGGCTCATTTCAGCAAGTTATAGCTTTACAGGTCACCTTCGCAGATTTATATAAGGATCTTAGAGTGGAAAGGACAAAGTGGAAGGGTTTTTAGGGACATGTTCTTACTCTCTGAAAGCCTGGGTTAAAGCTCTGCCTTAAAATACACACACACACACACACACACACAGCTAAAAAACCAAAACTTTCTATCATTTTCCATTTGTTCTTACTTAAAATTTACTGAGTCAACTGCCAATGGAGCCGT
>NW_027816985.1:0-277 GCF_054177405.1 Leptonychotes weddellii | reverse complement strand
CTAGAACCCTCAGTTTGTTTTTCAGAGTCCATCGTCTCTCATGGTTCGTCTACCCCTCCGATTTCCCCCGCTTCATTTTTCCCCTCGAAAGTTGCATTTATTAAGACAGACACCGGGCTGGGTGCATTCTCTGCTTTCTCACTTAACTTGCAAACACCTCCACGAGGCATTAGGCATTGCAGTCCCCCCATTCCAGAGAAGGAGGCTACCACAGATGCTGGTAGCTTGCACTAGGATCACAGGGGGCTGGGAAGCAGTGAGCGCAAGTGATGAGCTG
>NW_027816983.1:0-277 GCF_054177405.1 Leptonychotes weddellii | reverse complement strand
TACACTAAACAATTCAGAAGAGACCTGAAACTGGGGGAAAAGAAAGGGAAAGAAAGAAAAAAGAAAAAGAAAAAGATAAAAAAAAAAATATATCAAATATGATCAGGCTGGTGCATAGATCAGTGCCACACACTAGATTTGGGGCGTATTTTGGTCTTTTAGAAGAAAGTCCCTCCCAAACTTTTAAAGAAAGAAAAACTATGTATGTACAAAAATAAGGGTAAATACAATGAAGGGATGGAATATGACTGTACAGATGAAAATTATAAAAGATATT
>NW_027816982.1:0-277 GCF_054177405.1 Leptonychotes weddellii | reverse complement strand
AAATAAATAAAAACAGAGATTAATTCATCCACGTTGGCTAACTACCAAGGAGCAGAGAGCAAGTTTATGGAGAATGGGTCCACTGTGCTCAGTCTGTGGGAAGGCGAGAGAGACAGACTAACCCACGACTGACCCAGAGTCCTGAGATTCTAGGAAGGGCAGAGCTGGGGAGGAAGATTGGAGGAGGAACTTACTTCTTTTTTTTTTTTTTTTTAAAGGAACTTACTTACGTTTTTTGGCGCAAGACAGCCTAAGACAGCCCTGAAGATTTGAACCT
>NW_027816981.1:0-277 GCF_054177405.1 Leptonychotes weddellii | reverse complement strand
TTTTCATGCCATCTCCTGGCTCCCAGGCCATTATTTTTGAATGCAAGTTCTCTAGAATTCACTGGGCTCAGGTTGAAGAATTTCAGCTGATGCTGGGCCTGGCAAGGGCAGGTGGAGATATAAGTCCCCTTTGTCCTAGTCTTTTATTAAATCCTTAAGGAATATCTGATGTGTTTATGGATTGTTATAGCTTCCCTTCTTTCTAATTATGCCCCTAGTTGGGATGCAAGTTGGCCTAGTTCCTTTCTCAGATGTCTGACTTGGTTAATAGAGGCCA
>NW_027816980.1:0-277 GCF_054177405.1 Leptonychotes weddellii | reverse complement strand
AAATGTCAAAAATGCATGACAAAAATTTTAAAGCAACTTAAAAAAATCTTTTAAAAGATTTTTAAATATAAAAATGTTTCAACAAGTAATACAAACATGCTTGAAACAAATGAAAAACAAATCTTTAGTGAAGAGAAAGTCTTATCAAAGAAATAAAAGATATAAAGAACCAAATGGCAATTTTAGAATTGAAAAATAGGGGCGCCTGGGTGGCTCAGTTGGTTAAGCGACTGCCTTCGGCTCAGGTCATGATCCTGGAGTCCCTGGATCGAGTCCC
>NW_027816979.1:0-277 GCF_054177405.1 Leptonychotes weddellii | reverse complement strand
GTTGGTACTGGGGAGTGGTACTGTAGCGGCAGTCGGGATATGTCCCTCCAGTGAGATTGCAGTAAGTCATGCGAATAGGATTTGCACTCTGGTGGCAGTTATTCTGGCGATTCCAGTTATGCCGATTAGCCTTGCAGCGTATGTTGGGCAAAAGACAGGTATCAGACACGTTCTGGATGGAGTCATGCAGAAAGGTGTTTTGAGGCTTACAGATCCGATTAAGATTATTGACAGCATGCATTGCATTGTTGCATTGTACAGGAGCTACTCCTATATG
>NW_027816978.1:0-2671 GCF_054177405.1 Leptonychotes weddellii | reverse complement strand
GGATGGGTTAGCCTGGTGGTGGGTATTGAGGAGGGCACATTCTGCATGGAGCACTGGGTGTTATGCACAAACAATGAATCATGGAACACTACATCTAAAACTAATGATGTAATGTATGGGGATTAACATAAGAATAAAAAAAGAGAGAGAGAAAAAAAAAAAAAACAAAAAACTTATCCCTATCCAAATTGTGCCTCTCTGTAAAAGATCTCCTCAAGTCCTGTCTCCACCAGAAAACCTTCAGTGACTGGCTTTTTAATTTCTTGCTTTGTGGAACTCCTTCTGCACTTATATAGATTCTAATACAATTAGATTTTCAAACAGACTTCCACATTTTTTTAATGTGTTTTTTTCCCCCCCTCATCTTCTTTAGATTGGATATTTCTCAGGGAAAGTTCATGTTCTAACAATATAAGTAATTTCACAAATGAGGATGGAAGATAAGAAAAAATATGTATCTTAGGAGATTCTTAGGTGAGATGCATGGCAGGTAAATGTCTCCCTGCTATGCTCACTGTATTCTTAAACATTCTCAGAAAAAAAAATAGAGAGATAATGAAAGAAAACTGTGAGAAAAAATATGTTTGAAAAAGGTATGTTTGAAAAGCGAAAGAGGTAAGATCATTTAAACGAGTAAAGCTGAAACTCAGACTAAGTTACATACAGTGTGCTATGGTTTTGACATCTTCCTGCCCTTACTTTTTAATAGCATGACAATTTATCCAGTTTCAGTAGTAATATTAAAATGTTGTACCCTTGAAATGCAGCCACAAATGTAGCCTAGAAGTAGAAGGAATTTTGAATTGTCAGATAGTACATGGATCATTAACCATTTTCAGGAAGAAAGGGTCCAGAAATGGATTTTGACATAAGTAAGGTCGAGAACATGATTCATGAGCTTGTTCTAAAGACTCTATCTGGGTTATTTAAAGTACGCAGATGGAATAGGTTTTACCAGTTCATTTTTAAAGCAAAGTCATATTTCTTGAAGGGCAGGAACAGTAGAGGGGTACAGAGAGTAAAACGCCAATTTTATGTAACAGTAAATTATTAAGACATGTGACATTTTACAATTTAAAATAATTTTAAATAAGACTGTTATGAGCTGAATTTTGTTCTTTTATCATTCGTATATTGAAGCCCTAACACTTAGTACCTCAAAATGTGACCGTTTTTGGAGATAGGGCCTTTAAAGAGATAATTACATTGAAATGAGGTCATGAGAATAGGCCCTAATTTGAGTAGTGTTATTATAAGGAGGGGATTAGATCATACAGAGAGACACCAGGGGCTCCTGTACTCGGATGCAGGACTGTGCAGAGAGGAAGCAAGAGGGTGGCCATGTGCAAACAAAGGAGAGAGTCCTTGGAGGAAACCAACCCTGTGGGCACCGCTGTCTGTTGTTTAAGCCACCCAGTCTGTGGAGTTTGTTTTTGTTTTTATGACAGCCCTAGCAGACTAATACAATAATCTAGAAAAAAATTATATTGAAAGCCTATTCTAAATGCTAAATCTTCATTTTCTAAGTATAATTATGCTAATATCAAATTATCTTACTTATTTAAGGGATGGAATGGTCTGAATGTTTGTGTTCCCTTAAAATTCATATTTTGGAACTCTAACCCCCAAGGTGATGGTATGTGGAGGTGAAGCCTTTGGGAGGTGATTATGTCATGAGGAGGGAGCCCTCATAATGTGATTAGTGCCCTTATTAAAGAAGCCCCAGAGAAATCCCTTCCCTTTGTCCTGTGAGGACACAGCAAAAAGATCACTGTCTGTGAACACAGAGTGGCCCCTCACCAGATACAGAATCTACTGGCATCTTGGACTTCCCAGAATGGTGAGAAATAAATTTCTGTAGCTTCTAAGGCACCCAGAGTATGGTATTTTGTTATGGGAACCCAAATAGACTAAGGTGGTAAAACAAATTTATTTTTTTACAACCAGTTAAAAAGTGAGTTCTATATAGGTCATCAGTTTTTCAAATATTTACCTTGAAATCAACTTCAAATGTGTAAGTTAAACAATTTCCTGCATATGTCTACATCCTTACTATAGTAGGAATGATTGAAATACGATGAAGCAATGAGGTTAGAAAATATTATATGTATGTAGATATAAAATTTTAACTTTGCTTAACAAAAAATAGTTACTTTTATATGGAAGTAGAACCCTGGACTAGGAGCAGAAGAAATAGACTCACCATCATTTTAAGAAAATTTGCTTGTCTTCCTGGCCTGTTCCTTCATTAGTGATCAAACAACTATATAAACTTAGCTCTAACATTCTAAAATAGAATATGTAAGAAAGCACATTTCTTCTTCTTTACAAAAATTCTTAAGCTGTTTTGAAGACATGACTTACAATTAATATAATTATACAATAATAATAGCTAACATTTATTATTCACTTCGTACATACCATGAATAACCAAGTAGGTAATATTATTATTTATTTATTTATTTATTTTTTTTTTGCTATAATTTTTTTTTTATTCTTATGTTAATCCCCATACATTACATCATTAGTTCTAGATGAAGTGTTCCATGATTCATTGTTCGTGCACAACACCCAGTGCTCCATGCAGAACGTGCCCTCCTCAACACCCACCACCAGGCCAACCCATCCTCCCACCCCCCTCCCCTCTAGAACCCTCAGTTTGTTTTTCAGA
>NW_027816977.1:0-277 GCF_054177405.1 Leptonychotes weddellii | reverse complement strand
AATAGATGATTATACAGTGTTTCAAAATTTGATTAAAATAAACTTTGTATATATTTATAAAATATCTATCAGTGACATTTTTGAGTAGTGTCCATGCAGAAAGAATAGAAGTTGTGGTCAGCTTTCCTTTTTTTTTTTTTGTCTTTGTCCCTGATACTAGTCTTTCTTATTTATTTATTTATTTATTTATTTATTTATTTATTTATTATTTATTTTTTATTCTTATGTTAATCCCCATACATTACATCATTAGTTTTAGATGAAGTGTTCCATGATT
>NW_027816976.1:0-277 GCF_054177405.1 Leptonychotes weddellii | reverse complement strand
TCACTTTATTCTTTTAAAGAAATAAGCAGAATTACACATGCATATATCATATACTGCCAATTAAAATGTTTGACAGTCTTAGCAGTGATTGCTAGATGAGAAGAATTTTTTTTTTTTTCTACTTTGGGCTTTTTTTTTTTATTCTTATGTTAATCCCCTCCATTACATCATTAGTTTTAGATGTAGTGTTCCATGATTCATTGTTTGTGCATAACACCCGGTGCTCCATGCAATATGTGCCCTCCCTAATACCCATCACTGGGCTCACCCATCCCCC
>NW_027816975.1:0-277 GCF_054177405.1 Leptonychotes weddellii | reverse complement strand
ATTTCATCTTTTTTCCAGAACATTAATAATTTTAGATCTTGAATTTATATCTAAATTCCCATTTTATTTATTTTTTGTAGAACAATTTTACATTTTCTATTCCAACTTTTCTTTCTTGATGTAGTGTTCTACAATTCATTGTTTGCATATAACACCCAGTGCTCCATTCAATACATGCCCTCTTTACTACCCATCACCAATGACGTGGATGGAACTGGAGGGTATTATGCTAAGCGAAATAAGTCAATCAGAGAAAGACATGTATCATATGATCTCA
>NW_027816974.1:0-277 GCF_054177405.1 Leptonychotes weddellii | reverse complement strand
AAGATCTTTTTTCCAAATAAGGTCACACTGACAGGTTCCAGGGGTTAGGACTTGGACCTATCTTGTGGGGGGGGACCACAATTCAATCCCCTACAGTTGTATAGCTTATTGATAGTAGGGCCAGAACTAAGGCTTAAGTGTTCGGACTCCCAGACCTCTCTAAATTTTTTTTTTTAAGATTTTATTTATTTGAGACAGAGAGAGAGAGCACGAGCAGGGGGAGCATCAGGCAGAGGGAGAGGGAGAAGCAGACTTCCCGCTGAGCAGGGAGCTCGAC
>NW_027816973.1:0-277 GCF_054177405.1 Leptonychotes weddellii | reverse complement strand
TGCAAGAAAAGGAAGGAGTTGTTATCAAATAAAAGAACCTTGAGAGACATGGCAGACAAATGTAGTATGTGAACCTAGTTAAGATGTTGCTTCCAGCAAACCAGGATAAAATGACATCTTTAAGATAATCAGAGAAATTCAAATATAGGTGGCTATTAGATATCATTTAAAAAGGACTATTGAAGAGAGCTATAGTACTGTTATGCAGTTAGATTAAAAAGTCATTATTCCTTCTTAATTGCAAGAAACAAACTGAGGGTTGCTGGAGTGGGGGGTG
>NW_027816972.1:0-277 GCF_054177405.1 Leptonychotes weddellii | reverse complement strand
GGGAACTGTGGGGCCAGAATATTCCACCCCAGCCGGCAGCTGTATATCTTTCAAAAAGTGGCTCCACAGGCCAAATCGCCCTCCAAGTTATTTATGACTCCCATTGAAGCCGGCAGGACTCAGGCGCCAATTTGGAGGTCAGCAATGGGCCCCTTTGTTGGACACAGGTCATCAGGAGACAGTTCCGGCGGTGACTGCTCCGTGAACCTCCGCTGCTGTCGAAATGGTTATGTAACTTTAAACAGTAATGACATTTTACAGAAAAGTGCTTTTTAAT
>NW_027816971.1:0-277 GCF_054177405.1 Leptonychotes weddellii | reverse complement strand
TGGAACACTTCATCTAGAACTAATGATGTAATGTATGGGGATTAACATAAGAATAAAAAAAAATAAAAAGTAAAAATTAAAAAAAAATGAATAATCCAAAAAAATTTTTAAAATGAATAATCCACAAATACAGGTACTGATTGATGACAATTCTGTAAAAGATGAGCATGTGGTCAAAGTCCAGAGAAAAACATCAAAACCACAATATCAATGGTGGACATATGTATACATATTTCTGGGTCATACTGTTTTTCTTTTTTTTTTCCTTTGATTTTCC
>NW_027816970.1:0-277 GCF_054177405.1 Leptonychotes weddellii | reverse complement strand
ACAGAGAAGAATTGGTAGCCAGGACTATGCTCGGTCCATTTAGTAAAGCCTGTGGTCTTTTAACTTAAGCATCACGGCCTCTTGAGATCATGTTCTAAAAAGAATGAAATGTGCTTTTTTGATTCCTAATTTTTCAGCTATCTAAAAACTCATGAAACAGCATATGACCTATGTTATTAGTTGCCTTAATGGCAATATCAGAGATGAATTTACTGATCAGAGCATAATATAAGTAATTTGGGGTGAAAAGGACAATTCCAACTATCAAGAAATGTCA
>NW_027816969.1:0-277 GCF_054177405.1 Leptonychotes weddellii | reverse complement strand
ACTATGTGGTGTTCGGGGCAGAAAATGATACATTTCCCATGAAGCTCATTGCGCTCAAGACGCGAGCCCTTTGGCTCATTTGATTTCCACGACCTCCTTCCACAAGTTCAGGGATGGGGCGTGAGGGTTGGCCACGGTGATGGCCGGAGCTGTGTGAGTCTCTGCAGCACAGCCCCGAGGCGGTGCCAGACATACGCAGGTGCACGTCAGTGCCTGGACAGCCCAGGAAATCTGAGCAAGGTCTGTAGGTCGCCCCAGCATCAACGTCCTGAGCTTC
>NW_027816968.1:0-277 GCF_054177405.1 Leptonychotes weddellii | reverse complement strand
TAACTTGACCTCTGAAATGTTCTGCTCTTGCTAGAGTCTTCACTTTCTTCCTAACCAGAAATCAGGTTGAATCAAGGGCCAAAGCAAGCCTAAAAAACCTGGAAGTGGAAAACTTTGTTCCTGCAGCGAGGTATTGGTGTAGGAACTAGACCCCACGTTCCATGGTTCTTGGGTCTCAAAGACTGATAATTTCTCACCTACAAATACATTCTCTTTCATATGCAAACAGTTTGAAGATCAGAACTATGTTTTAACAAGGCCACCAGATTAAAAGATT
>NW_027816967.1:0-2671 GCF_054177405.1 Leptonychotes weddellii | reverse complement strand
TTTTTTTAAGATTTTATTTATTTACTTGACAGAGAGATAGACAGAAGAGCACAAGCAGAGGGAGTGGCAGAGGGAGAGGGAGAAGCAGGCTCTGCACTGAGCAGGGAACCCGATGCGGGACTCGATCCCAGGACCCTGAGATCATGACCTGAGCCGAAGGCAGACGCTTAACCATCTGAGCCACCCAGGCGCCCAAGATTTTATTTATTTATTTGAGAGACAGAATGAGAGAGAGAGAGCACATGAGAGGGGGGAGGGTCAGAGGGAGAAGCAGACTCCCTGCTGAGCAGGGAGCCCGATGTGGGACTCGATCCCGGGACTCCAGGATCATGACTTGAGCTGAAGGCAGTCGCTCAACCACTGAGCCACCCAGGCGCTCTTGCCTTACTTTAAACGATACCTGGCAGTATATTCTATTGCCTGCCCCTCCAGTAGTTTTATTCACCACTGGAGCCCAACATCTGGATCTGCTCTGTTCAATACAGCAGTCACTAGCCACATGCGGTGACTGAGTCTTAAAAATGTGGCTGGTCCTGGGCGCCTGGGTGGCTCAGTAGGTTGGTCATCTGCCTTTGGCTCAGGTCATGATCCCAGGGTCCTGGGATTGAGTCCCATGGCGGGCTCCCTGCTCAGTGGGGAGCCTGCTTCTCCCTCTCCTCCCCACGCATGCTCTCTGTCACTCTATCTCAATCTCTCAAATAGATAAACAAAATCATTAAAAAAAAGTGTGGCTGGTCCAAATTGAGATGTGCTCTAAGCATAAAATACACACTAGATTTTTTTTATATATATATTTTTCAAGATTTTGTTTATTTATTTGACAGAGAGAGACACAGCGAGAGAAGAACACAAGCAGGGGGAGTGGGAGAGGGAGAAGAGACTTCCCGCAGAGCAGGGAGCCCGATGTGGGGCTTGATCCCAGGATCCCAGGATCATGACCTGAGCTGAAGGCAGACGCTTAACGACTGAGCCACCCAGGCGCCCCAACACACACCAGATTTCAAATACTTAGTACAAAGAAAAAATAAATATCTCTTTAATACTTTTTTTTAATAACGATGATGTGTTGAAATAACATTTTGGATGCAATGGGTTAAAGAAAATATGTTATTAAAATTAATTTCATCTGTTTACTTTTTTTTAAAAAGATCTTTATTTATTTGAAACAGGGAGAGAGACAGCGAGAGAGGGAACACAAGCAGGGGGGAGTGGGAGAGGGAGAAGCAGGCTTCCCGCGGATCAGGGAGCCCAATGCGGGGCTCAATCCCAGGATCCTAGGATCATGACCTGAGCCGAAGGCAGACGCCCAACGACTGAGCCACCCAGGCACCCGTTTCCTTTTATTTTTTAATGTGGCTACTGAAAAATTTAAAATTACACATGTGGCTCACATCCTATTTCTATTGAACAGCGCTGATCTTGAACATTGCCTGGCATATAGTATGTGCTCAACAAATATTTCTTGAATGAATACATCTGGAAAACAGCTGGATATCCACTTCTGAGTTTGTTGGAGGTCCAGGCTTTGCACACATAGCTGACCATCATCAGAGAAATGTTGCACAGCACGCGCGTGGATAAGCCCTTGGGCCTCAGGGACACCTTCAGTCCCTCATGAACGCAAATTGACGAAGCACCTCCTCTGCGCCAGTGTGGAGGGGCGAGCAATGCCATCCAGCAGGCGAGCTATGCCTGGGGAGGCAGGGGTGCTGCGGGGCGTCTAGCTCCGCCTTGGGGGTGGACAATGTGAGGGACGGCATCTATTTCTTCCCAAATGAGACCAAAAGGTAGGTAGGTATTAGCTAGGGTGGGGAGGGGTGCTGCAGAGAGGCAGGCTCCTCCAGGCCAAGAAACAGCATGTTCAAACATTTGGAAGGAGATGGGTCACTGTGCCTGGCAGGAAGATTAAACTCAGTATGGTTTGGAGCACAGAAATCATAGGAAGCCCAGGCCATGCGGCTGGGGCAGGACTGGACAGGGCGGGACTTCAGAAGCCTCATTCGGGTGCTGGACTTACCCCAATGACAGGGAGCCCCCGAGGGCGTAAGCAGGAGGACTAGGAGACAATCAGGCAGGGTGGGTGGTGGTGGCCTGCTCAGCAGGGTTGGATAAAGCCCAGGGCAGGGTCAGATGGTGGCCCCTGGATGTCACTTAGGTCCTGGGTGATCTTCGGGAGAGCAGCCCCACTGGGGTGGCAAGGGAAGAAGACAGATGGGGGCGGAGAGGAGGCAGGAAGGGGACAAGAGGAAGCCACGTAGGTTGCTCTTTGTTTTCCCCCAGGAGGGAAGATGGTCGTGGCTGCAGGGAAATGCAGGGCCGGGGGCATGTTTTGGGGCGGATTTCTTTCGAGGATGGAAGGAACTTGGCCATGTTTATGGACTTGGGGAACAGCAGCAGGGTGTGAGAGTGAAGCTAGGACAGAGTCCTGCCTTCTGACCCTACTGCCCACCCCCACTCTACTTCCAACAAAAGGGACCGCTTGGCCACCCTGCCCAGGCCACACGGTCGAGGGTGTGGATGGTGCCCACAAGCCCTCCACACCGAGTCCTGCCCAGGGTGAAGGGGCACCTCTCTCCTCCCTGTGTGGGCTCCATTAAGCGGGGAGAGCTTCCTACAATACCCCTGCAGGTAAGGGGGGAGCCATTGTGCCTGTTGCCGGCACCTTATCAGA
>NW_027816966.1:0-277 GCF_054177405.1 Leptonychotes weddellii | reverse complement strand
AAGTCAACTAGTAAGAAACCAGGAAACATTTTGAAGTACATCATGGGTACTCCATGAATAAATATCATAAAAAATTAAATTGATTCTTATTATACTAACCCATTCCAAAACTACACACAAAAAATCTTTTTCTTTCTTTCTTTCTTTCTTTTTCTTTCTTTCTTTCTTTCTTTCTTTCTTTCTTTCTTTCTTTCTTTCTCTTTCTCTTTCTTTCTTTCTTCTTTCTTTCTCTTTCCGTTTTCTTTTTCTTTCTCTTCTCTTTTTTTCTTCTTTCTTT
>NW_027816965.1:0-277 GCF_054177405.1 Leptonychotes weddellii | reverse complement strand
TGCCCTTGGCCAAGGGGAAGGTGTCCTCCATCTCAGGGCCTCGATCCGGCTGTCTCGTCCACGGGTCTGCCAGCGAGCTGAGGCTGGCCTGAGTCTCCTTCTGCCATTGAACTCTGAGGACAAAGAAATGGGGTAATTGGGGCAAAATAAGGAGGTGGGAGCATGGCCACTGCAGACTCCCAAGGGGGTACGGCTGCCCATGCGGGCTCCGTCCTGAAGAGAAGAACTGGCCTAGGCCCTTCCCTGAAGCAGCCTTTCTAAGTCCGCCTGCAACCAT
>NW_027816964.1:0-277 GCF_054177405.1 Leptonychotes weddellii | reverse complement strand
GCAGAAAGCTTTATTGTTTCCCCTCGGTCCACCGTTGGGAGAGGGCTCCCGGGGGCTACAGAGCTGCCTAGTGGCCCACCGCAGAGGCCCAGGCACGAGCCCGAGGGCCCTCCAGGGCTGCCGGGCCCCCAGGCGCGCTTGCGGGTGAGCCTCGGCAAGAGACCCGCGCCCAGCGCGCCCGGTGGGCCCAGCCTGCCGAGGTGAGTCGGGCGTTCGCTCGCGTCGTCCGGCTGAGGCCGGCGGCGGGGCCCGGGCCGCGGTTCGGCGGGCAGCGAGG
>NW_027816963.1:0-277 GCF_054177405.1 Leptonychotes weddellii | reverse complement strand
AGAGAGAGAGAGAAAGAGAGTGAGTGAGAGAGAGAGCATGAGCCGGAGAGGAGTAGAGGGAGAGGGTGAAACAGACTCCCCACTGATCGGGGAGCCCGAGGCGGGGCTCAATCCCAGAACTCCGGGATCACGACCTGAGCCAAAGGCAGACGCCCAACTGACTAAGCCACCCAGGTGCCCCAATTGACTTCATTTTAAAAATGACTTTCTGACAATTACATGAATATATAACAGACATCAAAATATTTTCTAGTAATTTGCAATTATGCATTATGCT
>NW_027816962.1:0-277 GCF_054177405.1 Leptonychotes weddellii | reverse complement strand
TCCCGGCACCTGATGACTCTTCCCCGTCACCTGGCACCACGCTTCCCCCTTCGCTGTTTCCCACTCCAGCCCCATGGGTCCCCCTCTCAGTTTCCTGAAAGCATTGTGCTCACTTATCATTAGGACTTCGTAAGAACAGTTCCCGTGCCTGGAAGATGCCTCCACTATGTGAAATAAGTCAAACAGAGAAAGACATGTACCATATGATCTCATTGATATGAGGAATTCTTAATTGCAGGAAACAAACTGAGTGTTGTTGGAGTGGGGGGTGGGGTGG
>NW_027816961.1:0-277 GCF_054177405.1 Leptonychotes weddellii | reverse complement strand
GGTATTTTGATAGGGATTGCATTATATTTGTAGATTGCTTTGGGTAGTATGGACATTTTAACAATATTTGTCCTTCTAATCCATGAACTTGGAATGTCTTTCCATTTCTTTGCATCCTTTTCAATTGCTTTCATCAGTGTTTTATAGTTTTCAGAGGACAGGTCTTTCACCTCCTTGGTTAAATATATTCTTAGGTATTTTATTATTTTGGTGCAATTGTAAACGGGATTATTAATTTCTCTTTCTGCTGCTTCATTATTAGTGTATACAAATGCCA
>NW_027816960.1:0-277 GCF_054177405.1 Leptonychotes weddellii | reverse complement strand
ACGATTGAGAATTCTGAAAAATGCAATGGAATTAAAATTATCTTCATTTTCAGTGACTACCATGAAAGTTTATGTTCATTTTTTGGTATGGGACTTGAAGGTCAAAAGTAATCATTTTCCGCCTTTGCCTATAAATCTGTAAAGCAGTCTTCCTTTGGGAACTACCCAGGTCTCTGAATGATAAAGTGGGAAAGAGAAAAAACATTTTTTTTAAGTGGACGGCGAAGAAAAACTATGCCAAAGAACTTTTCAGGTTGAAAACCCCAGAAGTGACTAC
>NW_027816959.1:0-277 GCF_054177405.1 Leptonychotes weddellii | reverse complement strand
ATACGCAAACAATGAATCATGGAACACTACATCAAAAACTAATGATGTAATGTATGGTGATTAACATAACATAATAATAAAAAAAAAGTAAAAAAAAATCTATGTATCTTGTTTCCCCAACTCCTAGATTAATGAGGATTAACAATAGAATAAACTCAAAACCTTGGGATTCTAAAACTAAGAGACCTGGTATTTCTCAAGTGAAGCTTAGAGACGCGGCAAGCTGAATACTTTGTATCTGTCCTATTCTTCCTCTACCCTCATCTATCTACTCTCC
>NW_027816958.1:0-277 GCF_054177405.1 Leptonychotes weddellii | reverse complement strand
TAAAATTAAAGCAGCTGTGTGGCTAAAAATATCCACTTTGTCCATTAAATGCTGGCAAGTTTGTGAAGAAAAGTTAAATTCTTTTTGTTATTCTGTCACCCCTTTAGGTACCTTTTCCTTTTCACGCTTGGCACCAATGTCTTTACAGGTTTTCTCTACCGCCCTCTGAAAACCTGCTTTCAAGAGCCATATTACGTATCACTCTCAGTAAGGTGTAAGTGAATAACGATAGTTTAAAATGCCATCCTTCTCAGGAATACATCTCACACAATCTACA
>NW_027816957.1:0-277 GCF_054177405.1 Leptonychotes weddellii | reverse complement strand
TTGATATCCAGAAACAGATTCCACAGACAGATATATTTATCTAATTACCTGTCCTGGCTCCACATTTTTTGAAGATTGCTGCATCGAGTGTTAATTCAAAACCAATGTTAGTACACTAGATGGTATGTACACTTAAAATCATCACACAACTACCATTTCTTTTTTTTTTTTTAAGATTTTATTCATTTGAGAGAGAGAGCGAGCGAGCACAAGCAGGGGGAGAGGCAGAGGGAGAGGGAGAAGTAGACTCCCTGCTGAGCAGGGAGCCCGATGTGGG
>NW_027816956.1:0-2672 GCF_054177405.1 Leptonychotes weddellii | reverse complement strand
GGATGGGTTAGCCTGGTGATGGGTATTAGGGAGGGCACGTTCTGCATGGAGCACTGGGTGTTATGCACAAACAATGAATCATGGAACACTACATCTAAAACTAATGATGTATGGTGATTAACATAACAATAAAAAATTTTTTAAAAAAAAGTGTTAGTGGACACCATTTTTCTTGCCCTCTCCCAGCATAAAGAGCCAGATGCTTCCAGGAGCAGTTCTAACATTCTCCGTCTACCTTGCTAGCATGAAATGCCCACCCAGCATTTCCTTGCAGACCCACCCCACCCAACACATTCACTTTTGCAGGCATCCCTCCAAAGTGGGTCCTACCCTGCCACACTTGGCAGGCAGCCCTGATGTAGGCCAGCACCACTCCAAAGTGACTCTGGCCATGAGGAGGAGGGGGAGGTAAGTCCAAATACCAGCACAAACCCAGTTCCTACAGTTGGGCCTTTTAGATGGCTATGCAGGGAATAAACCCTGTCTTTGGGTTCCTCTGCAGCTGTGGCAGAGGCTGACTGCAGACAGCAAAGTTGAGAGCCAGTCCCTATCATGGCTGCAGCCAGGGCTCTCAATAAAACAGAGAGAGAGAACCTTGCCCAGTGCACCCATAGCAGGCAAAGTGAGTCACTACAGCTGGGCAGAAGACCAGCCTCACAAATTGTGTACGTAGCTACTGCAGCTTGTCACAATATGAGGGTACACACAATACACAAAGGGGAGGCCCCTGGAGCATGCGGTTATGATGATGGGGGGGCTGTGCTATAGGGAACCATAGGACCTCTTCTACACAAAGCCACATCTTCCATGACCAGGAAACATAGATGTCCTATCAAATACATAGAAACAAACACAAAGAATTAGAAAAAATGAGAGGTAAGAGGAATGTATCCAAATTAAAGAATAAGACCATATGACAGGAAAAGAGCTAAATGAAACAGACATAAGCAATATGTCTGATAGAGAATTCAAAGTAATGGTCATAAAGACACTCACTGGACTTGAAAAAATAGTAGATGAACTCAGTAATAATGTCAACAAACATGTATAAAATATAAAAAGAATTACTCAGACCTGAAGAATACAATAACAAATGAAAAATACATTAGATGGAATCAACAGAAGAGAGGATGCAGAAGAATGTATCAGTGATCTGGAAGACAGACTAATGAAAAGCAACCAAGCTGAACAGCAAGAAGAAAGTAGAATAAAAAATTGGCATGTGTTAAGGAAACATTAACACTATAGAGTTCTCAGAAGAAGAGAGAAAGAGAAAGGATCTGAAAACTTATTTGAAGAACTAATAGCTGAAAAATTCCTTAATCTGGGTAAGGAAAAGAAATCCAAGTCTAGGAAGCACAGAGAGCCCCTAACAAAATGAACTCAAGGATGTCTGCACTGAGACACATAATAATTAAAATGGCAACAAGTAGTGACCAAGAGAGAATCTTAAAAGCAGCAAGGAAATTAAAAAAAAAAAAAAGGGAAAGAAAAAGAAAACAGTTACATTAAGGCAAACTGCATAAGGATGAATTTTCAGCAGAAACTGTGCAACCATAGAAAGTAGCAATGATAGGGGCGCCTGGGTGGCTCAGTCGTTAAGCGTCTGCCTTCGGCTCAGGTCATGATCCCAGGGTCCTGGGATCGAGCCCCGCATCGGGCTCCCTGCGCGGCGGGAGGCCTGCTTCTCTCTCTCCCACTCCCCCTGCTTGTGTTCCCTCTCTCGCTGTGTCTCTCTCTGTCAAATAAATAAATAAAATCTTTAAAAAAAAAAAAAAAAAGAAAGTAGCAATGATATATTCAAAGTGCTGAAAGGAAAAAAAAAAACAAGACAAAACAAAACAAAACAAAAAAACCTATAACCAAGAACACTCTACACAGCAAGATATCATTAGAATTGAAGGTAGAGAGTTTCCCAGATGAATGAAAGTTAAAGGTGTTCATCACCGCTAAACCAGCCTTATAAGAAATGTTAAAAGGAATTCTTTAAGTGGAAAGAAAAGGCCATAAGTAGAAGGAAACTATGAAAGGAAAAAAAGTCGCAGGTAAAAGCAAACATATAGTAAAGGTAGTAGATTAATCACTTATAAAGCCAGTATGGATGTTAAAACATGAAAGTAGTAAAATTAATTATGTCCACAAAAATTAGTCAAAGCATACACAAAATAAGAAAGATGCAAAATATGTTATATACATAAATGTGGAATGAGGAGTAAAAATTTAGTGCATTTACAGTGTGTTCAAACTTAAGAGACCAACAGTTTATTTTTTTTAAAGATTTTATTTATTTATTTGACAGAGAGAGACACAGTGAGAGAGGGAACACAATCAGGGGGAGTGGGAGAGGGAGAAGCAGACTTCCCATGGAGGAGGGAGCCCGATGCAGGGCTCGATCCCGGGACCCTAAGATCATGACCCGAGCCGAAGGCAGACACTTAACAGCTGAGCCACCCAGGCGCCCTGAGACCATCAATTTTTTTTTTTTTTTTTTAAGATTTTTATTTATTTGACAGAGAGAGATACAGCGAGAGAGGGAACACAAGCAGGGGGAGTGGAGAGGGAGAAGCAGGCCTCCTGCCGAGCAGGGAGCCCGATGCGGGGCTCGATCCCAGGACCCTGAGATCATGACCTGAGCCGAAGGCAGACGCTTAACGACTGAGCCACCCAGGCGC
>NW_027816955.1:0-277 GCF_054177405.1 Leptonychotes weddellii | reverse complement strand
CTGGTTACCTCTACCCCAACCCTCAACTCCAACCAATTTTCTCATTTAAAATGTTTGAGGGCGCCTGGGTGGCTCCGCTGGTTAAGCGTCTGCCTTTGGCTCAGGTCATGATCCCGGAGTCCTGGGATAGAGTCCCAGGGAGTCTGCTTCTCCCTCTGCCCCTCACCCCATTCTCATGCTCTCTTAAATAAATAAAATCCTAAAAAAAAAAAAAAGTTTGAATCCTCATCAAACATAGGTATCTAAAATGAAATAAATGTACAATCTAAAACGTATT
>NW_027816954.1:0-277 GCF_054177405.1 Leptonychotes weddellii | reverse complement strand
GAAACCGAGGAGAGTTTTATGACAGTCGAGCTGAGCGCAGTTGGTCGGTCTGCAGTGAAGGCGGGCTTCTATGGAGGGGGGCAAGGGTGATGCCCCTGTGGTAAGAAAGGCAACAGAATGGAGTGACACAGTGCAAGTGACCTGTGTGCAATTCGATGGCAGCACGATGGGCAGGTGCCGGCAGGTGGCAGAGGCCGCGGCCAGAGCCCTGGTCGTTTGGGGCTCTGCTTCATAAGAGGGCCTTTGTCAAACCAGGGCTATTCTAGAAGACTGTCCA
>NW_027816953.1:0-277 GCF_054177405.1 Leptonychotes weddellii | reverse complement strand
TGATGGGAATCAGTAAATCTGGATGCTGAGATCATAGGGGAAGTTGTGGTCAGGAATGAGGTGGAAAGTGGAAGTCTAGCCTGGCCAGTGTGGTCAAGCGCTGGACTTGAAACCCGACCTCAGCTCTGTGCAGGGTAGGGCCACTGTCTGCGGGAGAGCTGTCTCCTCCAGGGCTTTGACTTCCCCAGGGTTCCCTCTCGCTTCTCTGACTCCTCTGTGGCTTCCAGCCCCTGCCAGGGCCCCCACAATCTCTTCTGATTTTCAAGCCCTTGTTCAA
>NW_027816952.1:0-277 GCF_054177405.1 Leptonychotes weddellii | reverse complement strand
AAAAGTATCTCATCTTTGTTAACATTTCCTTGGCTTTTTCCAAATCATCTGAAATAAACAGAGATGTTAAGGTGAGGCTTCATTTAAGCAAGAATAAAACTAACTCTATTGACCAAGGTAGCCAGTCTGAATCGCAGATAAAGTTTTATTTTTTTATTATTATTATTTTTAAAGATTTTATTTATTTATTTGAGAGAGAATGAAAGAAAGAGAGCACAAGAGGGGGGAGGGTCAGAGGGAGAAGCACACTCCCTGCCGAGCAGGGAGCCCGATGCGG
>NW_027816951.1:0-277 GCF_054177405.1 Leptonychotes weddellii | reverse complement strand
GCGCCCCCTCCTTTCTCCCTTCTGTGTCTGGGTGACCCTCCTGCCGGTCACCAGTCAAACCCCTGCAGATGCTTCTGCGGGTTCTGTGCCACGTGGGCTGCCGTTCAGACACATATTTGTCCTGGACAGCCCGCCTCCTCCCCAGGCCCTAAAACTGCTCCAAAGGGGGGCCCACCGAGTTTCCACTAAAACAAGGAAAGGGAATCACTCCGAGGTCAGCGCTGGGATTTGGGCTGCAGGGAGGTGTCTGCAGCGAGAGAGCAGGCTGTCCTGACTC
>NW_027816950.1:0-277 GCF_054177405.1 Leptonychotes weddellii | reverse complement strand
TCAGAGGGAGAAGCAGACTCCCCGCCGAGCAGGGAGCCCGATGCGGGACTCGATCCCGGGACTCCAGGATCATGACCTGAGCCGAAGGCAGTCGCTCAACCAACTGAGCCACCCAGGCGCCCCAAAATAATTAGGATCTTAAGATGGAAACCAATGGCCACAGCTTTAATTAAACCACCTCACGGGGAATGAGGCTGCATGATGAGAGGCAGCTTGGCGTCATCGTGAGACTCTGGGGACCCAAGGTACTGCCACCACCTCGTGGGTCCTTGGGCAA
>NW_027816949.1:0-277 GCF_054177405.1 Leptonychotes weddellii | reverse complement strand
GTTTTCTATAACATAGTGCTTCAATTGCTAATATCTTCCAGAGTTAGTGAGTAACTCTCATGGAATTTCTTATTACAGACACTGTCCTCAGCAAAAATAATGCTGAGAGGTCAGGGCACATCTGCAGGGTGTAAAAAGGCAGCATCTGAAATACTCCTCTCACTTTTCTTTGCATAGATAATGCATTGCTTTCCCCCCCCGAATAGGAATTGTTGCCATAGTAATTTTTTTTTATTCTTATGTTAATCCCCATACATTACATCATTAGTTTTAGATG
>NW_027816948.1:0-277 GCF_054177405.1 Leptonychotes weddellii | reverse complement strand
CGGACTTGGGTGTTGCTGGGTCTTATCGTTGAGTGTTTTTTGTTTTTTTTTTTAAGATTTTATTTATTTATTTATTTTTTTTTATTCTTATGTTAATCCCCATACATTACATCATTAGTTTTAGATGTAGTGTTCCATGATTCATTGTTTGTGCATAACACCCAGTGCTCCATGCAGAATGTGCCCTCCTCAATACCCACCACCAGGCTAACCCATCCTCCCACCCCCCTCCCCTCTAGAACCCTCAGTTTGTTTTTCAGAGTGAGTGTTATTTTTT
>NW_027816947.1:0-277 GCF_054177405.1 Leptonychotes weddellii | reverse complement strand
AAGTCTGGAAATTCCAACCGCGTTGACCCGGAGCCCATATCCCAGAGAAAGGCCACCTTCCCTCGCCGCATCTCCACTGCCAAGAAATCAGACTGGGGTGCGGGCATGAGCTGGGGTGAGTTCACGTGCCGACTGTTTGCACGACTACCAAAACATGTTAAAGAATGAGCTCCTGGAGCATTTTCTCTATTTTTTTTTTGTAGTTTTTAATTTTATTATGTTAGTCACCATACAATACATCATTAGTTTTTGATGTAGTGATCCACGATCCATTGTT
>NW_027816946.1:0-277 GCF_054177405.1 Leptonychotes weddellii | reverse complement strand
GGATCGTGGATCACTACATCAAAAACTAATGATGTATTGTATGGTGACTAACATAACATAATAAAATTAAAAACTACAAAAAAAAAATAAAAAATAAAAAAAATAAAAAAAAATAAACTATACTACAAATATATTTGGTATATAAAAAAAATTGTACCTTAAAATTGCTACCCATGAAATCATGCAATTAATGAGACACTAGGGACCAAAAAAATCTGCTTAGAGCTTATGAATTTACATTGTAGGTTTCATATTGATATCACATAACTTATCAGGT
>NW_027816945.1:0-2672 GCF_054177405.1 Leptonychotes weddellii | reverse complement strand
TGGGGAGAAGATATTTGCAAATGACATATCAGATAAAGGGCTAGTATCCAAAATCTATAAAGAACTTATCAAACTCGGGCGCCTGGGTGGCTCAGTTGGTTAAGCGACTGCTTTTGGCTCAGGTCATGATCCTGGAGTCCCTGGATCGAGTCCCGCATCGGGCTCCCTGCTCGGCAGGGAGTCTGCTTCTCCCTCTGACCCTCCCCCCTCTCATGTGCTCTCTCTCATTCTCTCTCTCTCAAATAAATAAATAAAATCTTTAAAAAAAAAAAAAAGAACTTATCAGACTCAACACCCAAAGAACAAATAATCCAATCAAGAAATGGGCAGAAGACATGAACAGACATTTCTGCAAAGAAGACATCCAAATGGCCAACAGACACATGAAAAAGTGCTCAACATTCTTCGGCATCAGGGAAATCCAAATCACCATAGCTTTTTATCTCAGGAAACCTTACCAACTATGGCACAAGGGAGTTCAGACCAAACAGAAAGCAACCAGCTATCTAAGTGAAAGACAGATTATAATTCAGGGCTGCTAAGGAGGTGGTATTTGAAGGAAAGAGTACTAGAGAGGAGGGAGCTGTATAGAATATAGATATGGACAAAGAGTGAGAAAGAGAGGAGAACCCTCGAATACTAAGCTGTGCATATACCATGAGATCCTGAAAAATCTGGAATTATAGCTATGGGTTGTAAGCTGGATAGAGATTCTGGAGCTTGCACAATGTTGAGATATGTTGGAATTCCAATCAACAAGACTGAAGAGAACTTGCTGAACACCCTGAGCATTTAGATGAGATTTTACAAAGGACAATCATGGAATAAGGTTACTGTAACATTCCATAAAGGTAATCCTAGAGTAACTCAACAAACCAAGCCTTGCTGAGATTGAATTGGTTCTCCAATAAATTAACTAATTTCCAAAATAAAATATAGCCACTATTCAAAGAAAGAAAAAAATGACCTCACAAAAATAGCATCCTTAATATTCAATATATGATAAAATAAATTACTAGACATGTGAATAAGCAGGACAATAAGACCCATAACCAGGGGAAAAATAGTAAATCATAAATGTTCATAATGATATAATGTAGAATTTAGGAGAAAAATATTTTTGAAAGGAAAGGATTATATAGATACAACAAGAGAATAGGTCAGAAATTTCAGCAGAGAGGAGAAAAAGATGAAAAAAAATCTAAAGCCAAGAAATACAATATCTTAAATGAAAAATACAGTGAATGATCTGAATAGAAAATCAGACACTCCAGAAGAAAGTATCAATTTCTTTGAAAATTTTCAATGCAAACTACACAAAATAAAGCACACAGAAGAGACTGAAAAAATAAAGACACATGACTTCTGAGACAATATTGAGACATAGTCTAATGTGTGCAAATGGAGTCCAAGAAGGAGAGGAGTGGTAGATTGAGGCAAAAAAAAAAATATTTTTTGAAAAAATTAGTGGCTAAAAACTCTTCCAAACTTTAAGATAAATATTGACCTACAGAATTGAAAACATTGACAAAACCAAAAGCAAAAGAAGAAAAGGAAAAAAAGAAGAGAAGAGAAAAGAAGGAAGGAAGGAGAGAGAGAGAGAAAGAGAGAAAGAGAGAAAGAAAGAAAGAAAGAAAGAAAGAAAGAAAGAAAGAAAGAAAGAAAGAAAGAAAAAACAGAAAGAAAAGGAAAAAAAAAAACTAGGTACATCATAATTACATTGATAAAAATCTGGGATAAGGGAAAATTTAAAAGCAGCCAGAGAAAGACACAACACATATGTGGAAACAGTAAGAATAAACACTGACACTCATCACAGACAATGGAAGCTAAAAAACGATAGAATGTCATATTTTAAGTGCTGGGGGGAAAACAAGTTTTAACCTAAAATTTCATAACCTGCAAAAGTATCCTTCAAAAATGAAGGCAAAAGGAAGACATATTCAAATAAAGAATAGCTAACAATAACTTTCATAACCAGCAGAACTACACTATAAAAAATGTTAAAGTTTTTCAGTCTAAAGAATAACTTATACTAGAAGGAACTTGAATATCAGCAAAGAAATGAAGAGCGCCAAATATAGTGACTATATGGAAAAATATAAAAAGATGTCTTAATATCTTAATTTCTTTATAACCATTAGCTGTTTAAAGGAAAAATGGCTAGGAAGTGTTTAGTTTTTAACATAGATAAACATAAAATATGTGACAAAAAGAGGATAAGTCTTGTAAGGTTCTTACCTTATATGTGAAAAGATAAAATCTTAATTTAAATTAGACTGTGGTAAGTTAATAATGCATATTGTAACCACAAGACCAACCACTAAAAATGGAAAGCAAAAGGAATAGATAAATGAAACAATAAATATTTGATTAATCCAAAAGATGATGGAAAAAGAGGGGAAAAAAACAGAACAAATGACATAAACAAGGGAAAATAGCAAAATGGTAGGCTTAAACTCAATCATATCACTAATTACATAAATGTGAATGGAGTAAACACTGATTAAAAGTCAGTTGTCAGACTGGCGGGGCAAGATGGCGGAGGAGTAGGAGACCTGGATTTCGTCTCCTCTCAGGAATTCAGCTGGATAGGGATCAAACCATTCTGAACACCTACAAACTCAACAGGAGATCGAAGAAAACAAGAGCAACAACTCTCTCATCAGAAA
>NW_027816944.1:0-277 GCF_054177405.1 Leptonychotes weddellii | reverse complement strand
AAATGTAAGAAATTTAAAATTTAAAAATGAAATTTTTAAAATTACTCCAACAGTACATATCTCACTAATTAATGCCCTATCCTTACTGGAGAATTCCAGACTTACCATCTAAACTACTCTCAGCAAATTTTAACATTTTGCATAACTGTATATTCAGCATTTTTAAGCCTATCAGTAGTACATGCCCATAGGGAATATATATTGTAAGATGCAGTATTAGATCATTCAAAGCAATAAAATTATATTAATGTTTTAATGAGAGCATTAAATGGCTTCA
>NW_027816943.1:0-277 GCF_054177405.1 Leptonychotes weddellii | reverse complement strand
AGTCATGATCATTCATGATACAAATGTTTATTGAGCATCTCTTATGTGCAAGCTTTTGCCTGGATGCAAAAATGAATCAAATATGTAGCCTGTCTTCCAAGTTTGTTGTCCCAAAGAGGAGATAAGCCGGTGCAGAAATAACTTTAACTCTCAGTAGAAAGTGATAAGCAGCATAGGAGAGTTGGAGATGTCATTTTTTTAAATAAATTTGTATTTATTTATTTGATACAGAGAGAGAGAGAGCACAGACAGGGGGAGGGGCAGAGGGAGAGGGAGA
>NW_027816942.1:0-277 GCF_054177405.1 Leptonychotes weddellii | reverse complement strand
TCACATGTATTTGATTTTATTTAAATAATATAATGCTGTATTTTTATTTGGCACACATTCCTAAAATGCTTACAATACATAAGGCACAATTCCAAATGCCTTACAACCATCATATCATTAAATATGTACAGAAGGAAGGTGTTACTTTTATTTACATATTTAGAAAGGAACCTAATATAGAGAGATTTATGAATTTCCCGAAAATGTAAAGCTACTCAGTATAAACACAAGGGTTTGAACTCAGGGAGTAAGACTCTGGAGTATAATTTTTTTTTTT
>NW_027816941.1:0-277 GCF_054177405.1 Leptonychotes weddellii | reverse complement strand
CCAGGGGCAGCCCCAAACACGGGGCGAGGACATGTCTGAATGCCCGCGCTGTCGCAGGGGGGATCCTTCAAGCAGCCCGAGTCCCGGCCAAGGCCAGGAATGGTTCTCCCAACTTCCTAAAAGCACAGGCCGCCTCGGGTGTCAGAGGGGCTTGTCTGGGCCTGTCCGCGGGCCCAGGTGGCCAGCCAGCAGCCGGTCAGGGGGCAGGAGCCCAAGGCGGCTGGCTGGGCCGTGGCTCACCTGCTGAGCAACCTGGGGCCTCTGTCCACATGGCCCA
>NW_027816940.1:0-277 GCF_054177405.1 Leptonychotes weddellii | reverse complement strand
GTCGCACTCTTGGTTTAGGTTCAGGTCATGACCTCAGGATCCTGGGATGGAGCCCCGCTCAGTGGGGAGTCTGCTTGAGATCCTCTCCCTTTCCCTCTGCCTTTGCCCCTCCCCCCGCTCACGTTCTCTCTCTTTTTCTTTCCCTCAAATAAATAAATAAATCTTAAAAAAAAAAAAGAAGAAGAAGAAGTGGTAACATGCGTGAAAGCTTCAGGACAGGCTAGAGTGGCAGGCAGCAGCAGAGAGGAAAAACGATACTGTGTTGTTGTTTTTTTTT
>NW_027816939.1:0-277 GCF_054177405.1 Leptonychotes weddellii | reverse complement strand
TTATGCAAATGGTTCCAAAATATGTCCGTGCAGAAGGAACCCAAGGGAAGGAGATCTTGAACTGGAGGTCAAGGTGAAGAAAAGGAATCATGTAGATGATGGGTAAGTTCTTGGATAATTCGAGGCCTTCTCTCTGTCTATTAAAAAAAAAAATGAGGGCGCCTGGGTGGCTCAGTTGGTTAAGCAACTGCCTTCGGCTTAGGTCATGATCCTGGAGTCCTGGGATCGAGTCCCGCATCGGGCTCCCTGCTCAGCGAGGAGCCTGCTTCTCCCTCTG
>NW_027816938.1:0-277 GCF_054177405.1 Leptonychotes weddellii | reverse complement strand
AGGGTGGTCCTTGCAGGCATCTCTAAGATTCCATACCAGCTTTGACCTACCTCCAAAATTCTTGTCATGGTAGAAAAATAAACACGTTTAAGCCACTCTTTTTCACTTTTCTGTTACAAGCTCCTGAACCTAGTCCTATGTGATACAATGGTACGTGGATTTTATTATTTCCTTTATATGGAAATGTCTCATAATTCATTTTAAAATTTCAAAATGGTAACAGAAAAGATAGGAAACTAGAAACAGTCAGAGCACACGAGTGTAGCCTCTCTGCTCC
>NW_027816937.1:0-277 GCF_054177405.1 Leptonychotes weddellii | reverse complement strand
TTTTCCCAAGGACACATGATTTAACACAGTCAGTTTCTTGATAATTGGCCTCTCAAGAAAGAGCCATTGTTAACAGGACCCACCCAGGTTGTGTTCTTCCTAACTCTTGCACTCCTCTTTGATATTGGCTTAGTCTATTGTCCTCTCCAAACAGTACTTTCTTCAACTGTTAAAAGAAGGTTTTAGTCTTTTTTTTTTTAAATTTTTTTTTAATTAGATTTTTTTTTATTCTTATGTTAATCCCCATACATTACATCATTAGTTTTAGATGTAGTGT
>NW_027816936.1:0-277 GCF_054177405.1 Leptonychotes weddellii | reverse complement strand
GGGCAATGAGATTGTGGAAACTCACTTTTCACTTTACATACTTTGGTCTTACTTGAACTGTAAAAATGCAAATGTATTTATGTTTTACTTGTATAGTTTTTTAAATTAATGAAATAGTATTCAAATATATCTTTACATTCTAAAGTAAACCCAAGTAAAAAACACAAAGGTATATAATTTCCAAATCATAAATGGGGCTGGGGTGCCTGGGTGGCCCAGCTGGTTAAGCATCTGCCTTTGGATCAGGTCATGATCCCAGGGTCCTGGGATCGAGTCC
>NW_027816935.1:0-277 GCF_054177405.1 Leptonychotes weddellii | reverse complement strand
GGCGCCTGGGTGGCTCAGTTGGTTAAGCGACTGCCTTCAGCTCAGGTCATGATCCCAGGGTCCTGGGATCGAGTCCCGCATCGGGCTCCCTGCTCTGCAGGGAGCCTGCTTCTCCCTCTCCCACTCCCCCTGCTTGTGTTCCCTCTCTCGCTGTGTCTCTCTCTGTCAAATAAATAAATAAAATCTTTAAAAAAAAAAATAGAGCTTAAATTAATTTTGCATGCTTAGTGGTAACTAACTGAAGAATGCTTTTTGCAGGTGGTGTATTCATTTCTAT
>NW_027816934.1:0-2672 GCF_054177405.1 Leptonychotes weddellii | reverse complement strand
GGCTCCCGGGCGCTCAAGCACCCTCAGGTCCTCCTGCAGGTGGGAATAGGGATCTTTCATTTTTCCCATCTTTCTATGACCACAGCTTCTGAAGCCAAGGATGAATGCTTTTGTCCTCCGTTTCTATGGAAACAGCCCTCCCCCTGGCCCCTGGGGCTGGTGGGGGGACAGACGGGTGACGGTGCAGCCTGGGCAGACTGTCTGGGCGGAGCGGCCTCTGCACCGGGGCTCAGCCTCCTCATCTGTAAGTGGGGAGCGGACCCTGCACCGCGGGCGGGTGTGAGGGCGCGGACACTCAGCGCCGGAGAAGCTCCTGGACAGAGTGGATCAGGGAGTCCGTGAGCTTGCACCTGGGCTGGGGTGAGGGCCGGGAGTCGGGGCCCCGGTGGAGGTGCCATCAGATGACAGGATTATTCAGGAATGAGCAGCAGGAAAGAGGGCAGGCGGCAGTGGGGCCGGGACCTGGAGCCTGGACGTGCCGCCCGGGAAGCAGGCGTCTGGAGAGCTGCTGCAGGAGCTGACCACGTGGGCAGGGCCGCAGAGGGGCCCACATGGCCTTCCGCCATCAGATCTGCTCACCCAGGAGGACCTCTCCATGATTCTGGGAGACAGCCTGTTCCTGGGGCCAGGAGGCGTTGCTGGCTCTGGTGGGGATGTGCTTTCTCCGTCTGCCCGTGGGTGAGGCGGGCACACTGGGCTCACAGCCCGGTCAGCACTGGGAGCGTCCTGCAGACACACCGGGCCTGGCGGACAGGGAGGGAGGCTGCCGGGCAGGGGTCCCACCCTGGGTCCTGGGGGCAGAGCTCCCTGGAGCTGGCGGCAAATGCGCAGTCCAGGCCCACGAACACGGAGTCAGACCCTCTGGCAGGCCTCCGGGAGAGCCGCAGCGACAGGGCATCCCACAGGTACCGGTGTGGCTGACAGCTCAGTCACCCCGCCACTGGTCCCCCCTCCCAGGGTTCCACCAGGAAAGGTGGGCATGCTGACCCGCGCACAGCCAGGCACCCCGGGGTGAGCTGCCTGGACGAGCCCCTCCTTCCCCTGAGAGGCCCCACCGAGCAGAGCGTGGTCACACCAGTGAGCCCCCCGTCCCCGCCTGGGATGGTGACAAGTCGCCCCACGCGGTGGGCAGTGGGTGGTGGGGTGGAGCCCGGTCACCGCAGCATCCGGGCCAGGCTGCAGACGCCGAGAACCGAACCGTTTCCAGCCACCTCCTGCCCTTCGTGGAGAAACAGGGAACACCGGTGGGGCGGCGGGGCAGAGAGGCTCCAGGACACTTGGGGAGCCCGGGTTGGAACACGTCGGATGTGGGAAGCAGAGCACGCGGTCAGGACCGCTGGATGCGCACAGTGCTCCTGCCCCCTCCAGCTCTCCCGGGCCCTTGCCGCATGTTTTCCCAAACGCAGCAAAGGAACCCGCCCCGCTCCAGGGCCCGGGCATCTCCTGGCGCCCACTCCCCGCGGGCTCCGCACCAGAGAGGCCGCCCGGCCTGTCTCCTGCCCATTGATCAGTCAGGACAGAGATGCTGTGCTCGCCCCGCCCGCCGTGAACAGACCGGGCAGGAGCTTGCGGTCTGGCTCTGCTCTGGCCCGCGGTGCCTGTTTCAAGAGCACTCGCCGCAATCCCTCCCCCGCTCCAAGCAGACAGGCCGCCCTGGGCTGAATGACCAGGCCCCGTCCCCCACGCGGCAGCTCCCAGCGTCCCGGCCCCAGAGAGCAGTGTGCCTCGGCTTCCCCAGACACATGCAGACACAGGCTTGGACACCGCGAGGGCCTGAATGTTTGTGTCCCCCCAAATTGGAGGTGAAACTCGACCCCCAGTGTGATGGTTTAAGGAGGCCAGGGCTTTGGGGGGGCGGTTAGCTGGGTCCTAAGGGTGGAGCCCCGTGGGGGGGTCAGTGCCCTCATGAGAAGGGTCAGAGCGGGGCGTGTCCCTCCCTCTGCTCCCCTCCACATGGGGGGACCAGGAGAGGCTGACTGTCTGGCTCTCGACAGAACCGACGCTGCAGGCCCCCCCATCGCAGAGCCCCGGGAGCCCCCCCGCTGTGGGCTCTGTTTTCCCAGCAGAAGGACCAAGCACAGAGGCAGGAATTCGGGGGAACAACACATCCGTGTTGGCAGCACAGAAACTTATGGAAATGTCCATTAATTAGGAAACAGGCAGAAGCAGTCTGTCATTGCTGATCCCACACAGACCAACTGCAAGGGTCCGAGTCCTGCGGGCACCCAGCTCGGGGCAGCGACAGCCGGCGGCAGAGCGCTGGGACTCGGACGGCCCTCAGGCCCAGAGGAGCTCGGCCCAGGTCGACCGGGTTCCCCTCCGTTGAGAAAGACTTAACACGTTTTGGCACAAATGGGCTTTCTCCTCAGCCCTTCCAACGCCATTGTCATTGATGTTTCTCAGTCTGGGTTCTGGAAGCAGAGCTGCAGAGATCCGGGCAGCCCTGGGCCTGATCCCGCAGTGCAGGGGAGAAGCACCCAGAGCCCAGGAAGCAGGGGAGGGTGGGGACGACACAGACCATCCATCCCGACCCCGCTCCCCTCCCTGGCATCCAGGAATCCAGACAACAAGACCAGGATCTCCCCCAGGAGTGGTCCAGCCCCGCCGGCAGGCAGGTGAGTCCTACAGAGGTGCTCAGAGACCCGCTTCTGTCCCTCCAGGTCTGAAGAGCC